>NC_142739.1:25201259-25491259 GCF_051943395.1 Hippocampus bargibanti | reverse complement strand
CACCTGTGTCATCCAATATGTAAATAACATATTTGTTTAAAAAAATATGTCCCTAACGTTTCCTCACCAAAGTGTTGATAAAGCATCCCGTTTCCGTGGTAACCCCTACCCTCTAGATGGTGAACCGATGATAGTGAAGAGCTCCGCCCCCGGGCATGTGCGCAAAGGCGCAACGGTTACACTGACCTGCACGTCTCGGTGTTCCTTTCACACACTGAACGTGAACTGGTTTCGTGACGGCGACACCCTCACCGAATCTGGCCCCGCCCTCCAGGTGACGGCGGAGCACTCGGCCAACTACACTTGCGTCCTGGCCGAGCGTGCCAACACCATGTCGCTTCCCTTCAGGCTAACTGTGGAACAACGACAGGCGAGTACGTAACTGGGGGATTCACACACACACACGCACACACACGCACGCACACACACACACACAAACATGCATCATACAAACACACAAACATGCATCATACAAACAAAAACACATTTACTATACACATACACACATTAGATATATACAAACATTACACACACATAAATATACATACACACACACAAATACACAAACAAAAACACGTATATGCATTTACTCTACACACACATATATATACACAAATATATACACACATAAATATACATACCAACACAAATACACAAGCAAAAACATAAATATACTATACACATACACACACAAACACTTTTACTATACACATACATGCACACGTATCGACACACATACACACACACACACACACACACACACACACACGCAAAGACATTTATGCGCAGCCTCTACACACACAACCATGCATCACACAAACAAAAACACTGTCACACAACAACCCCATTGTCATACACACAAACACACGCACACCTAAACACACACACCCGCACACACACACACGCACACACACACACACACACACACACACACACACACACACACACACACACACACACACACACACACACACACACACACACACACACACACATCAATGTATAACACAAAAAAAATATTGTCACACAACAAAAAACAACAACACATTATTAATCAACAAACACTGTCACACACACATTCCCTTGTTCTCATGTCCTCATCAATGTTTTCACACCTGAAAAACTTGCCGAGTCATCATGGTGAGGATCTGCTTTCCCACTTCCCAGACACATTAGTAATGGTGCTCATGATCTCCTTGGGCTTACTGATCTTCCTGCTCCTTGTCGTCGGCATCAACCTGTTCCTCTTTAAACGGTGAGTCCTCCCCCTCCCGGTCGTAGACGTTCGCATGGTTGCACTCAGCATTAGCACAGTTAGCATGTGCTGGACATTCCAGAAGGAACCGTCAACCGGTGCCTCATCACAATGGAAAACCTGCTGAAAAGGAGAACCAGGTGAGTCTGGTGGAATCCCATCGTGCACCTGGGACAACTTTCCAACTAATACAAAGTGTACATCTTGTGTGTGTGTGTGTGTGTGTGTGTGTGTGTGTGTGTGTGTGTGTGTGTGTGTCTAGAAGGGTGAACATGTGTACAATAACACACTTCCAGGTGGTGAGCAAGGTGGCCCAGATGAACAGGACGTAGCCCATAGTGCAGACAAAGTTAATTATGCTGCCATACAGTTCAAACCAAAGGCCATCAACAGGTATCGCTCTTACACACACACACACACACACACACACACACACACACACACACACACACACACACACACACACACACACACACACACACACACACACACACACACACACACACACACACACATTCCTGTTTCAATTGTTTTGTGAGGTCTGGAAAACTCCATATAAGGAGTGAGGACCACCGTTGCTGATAAGTTTAGAGAAGAACTAGTGTTACATTTGAACACTAAATGTCATCCCCTTTCCCACTTCAACTTCTTTATAAACAAAGGAATAAAAAGTGGAGCTAAAACTGAAATAACAGCAGGAGTGAGGTCTCTGAATGTGTACATTCAAAGTCCTCACCCCTGTAGTGAATTTGGTTAAAATATCATTTTACTTTTTGTGATATGAACTTTTTCCTCTCATTAACCACACACACATAAACACAAACAGTGAGTAAAAAGTGTGTATCCAAGTGAAATGAAAATACACACCAAAAAATATTTTTGGATGAATTTGTCAGGACCTCTCTGAAACTTTAACAGATGCATATATAGACCCCCTAGAAGCCTTTAGAATGAAAAACTTGCGAGGACCGGCCAAAATGTCAAAAATGTCCTCACGACGTATGGTATAAAATGTTAGCGGTCCTCACAAGACTAGTCATACAAACACATACACACACACATTTGAGCCAAAACAATTTTACAGTATTGCTATTGAAACGTTGTTGTCGTTTAAGGCCGGTGGTGACGGAAGAGAACGTAGTCTACTCATCTGTAGCAACTCCGTCCTCGTAATCGCTCAGCAGACAGGAAATGATGATGACAGAAGTGACATCATACACGCTCCCCCCCAAAAAAATCATTTTGCCATCTTTTGCCAAAAGTTTCAATAAAATTCAGACTGGAGACCAGGAGGTTGTTTGTCATGACATCATTTCCCGTTGCGTCCGGCTGACTGTCTGTTTATCGTCTGCAACAAAATCCATCCATCCATTTTCCAGATTGCTTCATCCGATGTTTGACCAAACTTCACTTCCTATGTTAAAATGATTCAAACAAGAGATGCCATTTTTCTTCTCGTCAACAATCGAGTGGTATGAGAAAGAAGGCCTGAACCACTTGAAAATTTGATTTATGAAGCATGAAATGAAAGCGTCCTTCCCACCCAAATCTGTTACGATTTGCAAGGTGGTCGTGGTGGTGTTGGACCCCAAAATAGTAGCCAAGAAGGAGGAGCAGGGTGAATTTGACAAACATGACAAAACGAAATAAAGCTGACAGGGTGAAACAAACAATGACCTGACCAGTGATGTGTCGTTCATGAACGAGCCGGTCCTTACAGCCGGATCTCTCGGTTCCGAGCAAGGAGTCGGAAATGGGAGGCGACTGTTTTTGTCGTCTATTCCCCGCCCCCAGCCTTCGGTTAAAGCCACACGTGATTGGTCGATATCCGTGGTAGAGGAGGGAGGGGAGAGTTACAGACACATGTAGCAGTGAGAAGGGGGGAGGGGGACGTTAGGGTAGACAGGTGGACAAATGTTATCACATTATGCTGTTATTATTATTCAATAATTATACTTTTTACTAGTTGGTATGATAGCATTATTAATATGAAAAGCAAATTAGTGACATCTGATCATCAGACCAGAGTAACCACAGGGAAAGTGACAGTTAGTGGATACTCTCTGTGCACATAGAAATCAAGCCATAGAAATAAAATATTTGATATACAGTGAGACCTCAACTTACAAACACCTTATCTTACAAACTTTTCATCTTACAAACGTCAAATTTATGAAAATTAAACCTTATAATAAACACTATTTTCATAATACACACCCACCACGGCTGGCGGAGTGATCTTTGCCGGAAGCACACGACCGAACAGCACCAGAGGTTAAGTTACCAACAGTCCTTATGGAAGGTGACTCTCCTTCCATAAGCCATCAACGACCATCAAAAAGGTAAATAAAACTTTATTTTACAGCACAGTTTATTTCTTTAATTACAGTCCTCATGTAATGCGCCTCTCTTTTCAAACAGCAATTCCCTTTGACCTCCAACGTCATTCCATCAAGCCATACATGACCATCACAAATGTAAATAAAGTGACTTTATGATACAATGCAATGTATTTCTTTCATTACAATACAATAGCACATGTATTATACATAGAATAAAGTATGTTGTGTGTAGTGTTTTAGGCTTATTTAGTTGAAATGTATATTTTATGGGAACCCAGGAACGGATTATTCCCATTTTAATGGTTTACTATGGGAATTTTTTTTTTTGAGACACACACTCTTCGCCTTACACACTCTGTCTGGGAACCAATTAAATTCGTAAGTTGAGGTCTCACTGTAGTGTGTTTTACATGAGTAATTCGTTTTTTCATATAATTTTACACTAATAGATTAATTAATTTAAGCAAAAAAACAAAAAAGAAAAAAAAGAGTAGCTATTTGGGAGCCAAAAGAGCCGGATCTTTTTAGTGAGCCGAGTCAAAAGAACCGGCTCTCTGAAAAGAGCCGGAATTCCCATCAGTAGACCTGACACTGAATGGTCATACACGGAGTACTTTTAACTGCCACTAATTAAAAAGACCAACACCTGCGCAAGTGCAGGCGGGGCCCCGACAGTGACACCCCTTGGTTTGCAAACTGAAACGTGACAAAATCGAGTCACCTCAAGTCGCCATTTTGTCCTGAGTGCCTTAAACAAACAGGTTCCATGTGCTCACCTCTGGAACACATCATCGTCAAAAGTCCTCATCCGATCTCAAGTTGGTCCTTCCAAACCTCTCGTCCAATGGCGGGAGGTCACGCCGCTGAGCGCGAACTCTCAGTGCTGCCGGGATAGACGCACAAGGACGCTGACTCAGCACTCCCGACACCTTAAAAGCAATGGCAGGGAGTGAAATTGCCGTCACTGGTCGGAGAGACGACCGCGATGGCAAGATTGCTGGCTGTCGTCTTAGCGCTCCTCGTCTTCTGCTCGCCTGCACTTTGCGCCGGGCCTTCAGGTGAGGGCTCCTGGTTAACAGCTTCTTCCAAACGGCACTTGTTTGGAAAAAATGCTTTTTTTCCCAACAGAACAAGGACATTTTGAGCATTCAAAAGAATTTTCAGATTTGTTGACGACTACTGTATGACATTCTGTACACCTGCTAGTCTTTAGAGGCTCATTCGAGTTAACATATGACGGTTGGCATGGTGACAAGCCCTTTTCGTAACAGTATTGTTGTTGATGTGGTTTAGAGTATTCGCTGGACTTGGCGATGACACCATGCGAGGCCGCCAGAGGTGCGGTCCGCCAAACCGGCCGCCGGCCCCAATGCACTCAAGATGGACGCTTCAGGTATTTATTTGGCGGGACGGCTCAAACCCCGCCCCGAACATTTTGTGCCTCAACAGACTAGCGTGATTTTGAGATACAAACGGCGTGTAGTAGCAACGGAACTCTCTTGACAACAAGCAGCAGTTTGGCAAATTTGAAACGAGTCCTCTAAATATCCTTCAAATCGTTTCTTCCACCTCCCAGCTGAAGTTGACTCGGAAAGTAACATGTTTCAAAAATAAATGAACAAACAAACAAACAAACAAATAAATACCTAAATAAATAAATAGCGTATTACATAGAAGGTTTCTTCAGCCATCATCAGTACTTCTTTGAAGGTACCGGATGTTTCGCTTCTCATCCAAGAGACTTCATCAGCGAACTAAAATATTTTTGCTGGTAGTTTTGGCCCTATATATGTCCACTGTCCAGACGTGGTGATGCCAGACTTTGCTATGATTGGTCCCAGCTCTCAGGTTGGGGGGAACAGAGGACTACTCCCTGCGGCCACACTGATTACTTCTATTGTCCTGCCTGAGTATGGGTCTATGACTGGCCTGATTGCCCCATTTGCTCTGGTATCACCTCATCAGCAAAGCTAAGCCTATTTTGCCTAACAAGTCGGTTGTAGGAACGATCCAAATTGAACCTCACCCCACCATGGCGAGGTACATTCTCAAACGACATGTTGCTCTCAGAAGAGCCTGCTAGCTTAATGCTAACATGGTTGGTAAATTGGCATGCTTATCTATCTGTAAAAAATGACAAACAGCAATTTACAGAGTAGAAGTGGAAGTCAATCCTCCATTTCTGTCTGCATGACGTTATTATTATACCGCCTCCCGGTGGTTAAGGGAGGTACAGAGGAAGGAGCAGCACAATGAACTCCATTGCACTATTAAATCACAACGTGCAACCTGTTGAAATCATGACAGATAAAATGTTACACTCTTAATAACATTCATTTTGTTATCATGAAATGTAAATTTCCCGTGTCAGACTAATAAAGGCTAATTTAATCTAGTCTAATCTAATCTATGTCATGCATATTAGCATATTTGACAGTAAAGCTGACTTTGACTAGTCTCGTCTAGTCTAATCTAATCAAATTTTATCTCGTCTAATCTAATCTAATTTAATCTAGTCTAATCTAATCTAATCTAAACTAATCTAACACACAAGTGTGTGCATGCATCCCCGTTTAGGCCTGTTCAATGTAGTGAGCGGGGACAAGAGTGTTGGTGCATTGACGCCAAAGGACAAGAAGTACCCGGGACTCGAACCAACGGATCCATTCCACAATGTAAGACTGAAGGTCACATGACTGACTCGCTAGCCAAATGTGGCGGAGGTTGAAACATTTGTCCCTGTGGTCATCAGGTGCGTCTCCGTGCCAGCTTCAGTCGTCCCTGCAATGCTCTCCGACGGGTCACTTCCTGCCGGTGCAGTGTGACTCCAGCAGGGGGCAGTGTTGGTGTGTGGACCAGGACGGGATGGAGTTATATGGGACCAGACAGACGGGGATTCCGCATAACTGTACGAACGCAAAAACACAGAAGCATTACCATGGATGCTTATACCTTTGAACCCAAACGTTCCGCAGGTCCTGGGAGCTGCACGGCGCTCTCTCGTCGTCTCCTCCACAGCAGTGGCGTCTCTTCGTCATCGCCTTGGTCTTCGCCGCCGCAGTGTTCCGAGGACGGCGATTTCCTTCCCGTACAGTGTCAACTCGTCAACATGACCAACAGGCAACAGTTGGACCTGCTACACGCCTTCAACAGGTAACACACATGCTAACGATGAACAGGCAAATGTCCTGCATGTGTCTTTTGTCTTCTTACTATTTAGTCTTGTTTTTCGCACCGTTTCGCCAACGGTCCGATTCGGGGCAGATTCCCAGAAGCCTTTTCCACATTCAAATCTTTCCGGAAGGCTTTCCCGCTAGTTTCTGCCTACTGCTTCTGCTCGGACAGCAGAGGCCGTGAGATGTCCGACACAGGTAAGACCGCCCCTAGCACCGCCCCTCTGATGATGAGATGGTGAAGTTTGCAAATATTCTGGAGCAGGGGTGGAGCTATTGTTATCCGACGTGTACGACTCCGCCTTCTCTGGCATCGGTGTGGCTCGTTCGTTCGCCGAGTCGACAGTTTTCAAGGTTCTTCACAGAAGGATGCTCGGCCTTCGCCTTGCTATTAGCGGACATTTCCGATGTAAGTTCAGGTTGAGCAGAGAATTGCGGTATGAGGATTGTTTTTTTTGAGCAATGCGTTGCCCACCTCCAGGTCCTTCTGCGTGTGAGGAGGAACGGAGGGAAGCCACGGCGACATCCGACGTTTTTGTGCCATCCTGTCAGGAAAATGGGGCTTTTGCTTCCAAGCAGTGCCAGCAGGGGGGGCAGTGTTGGTGCGTAGACCCCACGGGGGCGGAACTTCCTGGGACGAGACAGCAGGGAGATTCCCTGGTTTGTGGTGAGTCACAAAATGTGAAGTGAACCATGATCTTAAGACTGGGGTCAACACCCAAGCTAGATGTGAAGTGTATGGTTAGTTCCAAAGGAGTTTTTGGCAAACCATGTTAGCGTTTACCTTCTCTTGAGAATGAAAATCGACTATAAGTGGGAGTTGTTGTCGCCCTAACATTGGCTAGCGACCAAATATCTGTTGGTTTTGTTTTTGTACTTGTCTGCAAAAGGAGCTGTTGCGTCTGAGGACTGCGTCTCGCTTCGTAGCGCAGCACTGTCTCGCTTGTTCTCGGGTCCTCTCACAGCTCATCTTCCCGCCACCTCCTCAGAGGGACACTTGGGTTCTTGTCAAGCACTCTTGCGACCTTTAGAAGGTGTCCTTCCGGTGGAGGCGGATCCTGTGTCCTTCCTATCAGTCATGGTGGACGTCATGCACGGGCTTTTCCCCTCGGCGGATGGAGCTTTGGAGGCTCTGGCCGGCTCTTCTCCTCATCATCTGCAGGAGTTCCTGTTTGGTGGGAAGTTCCTGAAGAACGCAGCCAGTTTCAACCTCAGTGGCGCAGTGGGAACACGGGGCGGCTTGAATGTTGACACTGTCCAACGACGACATCAGAAGCTGGTCCTTGCTGTCAGCCGTACCCTGGAGCCAACGACTTTCTGGCTGGTGTCCGACTCACCTTAATGAGCGTGTCAGGGTCTGCCTCCTTGCGTCAGGTGTGTGCATGAATCCCAAACGCAATAAAACACTAAAATGTGGATGCCAACGTGCTGCCGCGTCACATGATAGAAGTGGATGGTGCTGAAGAAGGATCCTTGTGGAGTGCCAAGAATGTAGACAGTCAGTCTGTAGAGAATGACAGTGTTAATGTGGCAGCTGAAGTCAATAAAGTGGGAATGAAAATCCTTTGGTTAAACGGAAGTAGTAAGAATGCTAATGCTAATGCTAAAATGGGATCCTAATGTGCTGAGTCATCTGCAGGGTCACCTTGAGTAACCGGTAACTTATCTTGCAGGTGCTGACGCCCGTCCTCCATTCCTGCGTCACCACCGACAGCCAAAACGACAAGGGGTCCACCTTCGTTCCAAGCTGCACATCAGACAGGTCTTTCCAAGAAGTTCAGTGTCAAGGAGGAGAGTGCTGGTGCGTGAACGCGCAAGGCCAAGAGGTCACAGGGACACGGGTGCGAGGTCTTCGGCCTCGATGTTCATCTCGCTGCGAGATCGAGAGAGCGGTGGCTCTTCGTTTGAGAGACAAGATGGCAGCAGGAGCCAATGTCTACATTCCGGCGTGTTCGCGGGATGGAAGCTTCCTTTCTCTGCAGTGCGGACCCACCGGGTGTTTCTGTGTGGACCAATTGGGGACGCCGACGACTGCGCCTTCATTGGACGAGCACTTGGCCTGTAACGTCACCAAACACATTTAGTCGTGTTCAGTTTGTTCTTCTTCTTTGAGATTGTCCTGGTCTTTGTCCTGTCCTTCACCCCTGACTCGTTTTCATCTACCCCCACACTTTGGTTATTCTTGTCTTCTAGGTGCAGACATGGGCCCTCAGAATTCTCACTCCTCCTCAGGTCAGAAAACCAAATTGTCGATATTTGTTCAGATTATTTGGAAATTATTGTTGACTTCCTGTCCTGCTAAAATCTACAGGCGAGTGCCGGCGAGCATTCCAGGAAGTAGCCACCTTCAGACAGGAAATGAGCAAGGCGGTGCTTCTCTCCAACTCCTCCCACATCCCCACCGGATTCGCGTTCCAAGTGGCACAGAGTCTGGGTTTTGTCGGGGATGAGCTCCAGGTGACCCAATCGCAGGAAGCGCGGCAGGTGTCTGATTGGCTGTTGAGTCGCTCCAAAGCTGCGTTGCAATTGGCCGCCTTCTCCAGTGAGTCCCGTCCACATCGAGTTCAAAGCCTGATTGGCATCTTCATCAAATCAAATTGAACTAAACTGAGTCAATGTGGGAACGTGCCTGCCTACCAGTTTAGGACTCAAATCTTGCCTCTGAGCTTTCTGTACTAAATCTGACCAAATTCATACTACAAGTACTCGATCACTCTTCTGCAATTGTGGGACTATAACGTAAACTCAACAATAAATGTACTGATTCTCGTCTTTAAGCCATGCAGATGTTGCGAACTGCAGGACCTCTTGCCTATCAGCCGTTCAGTCCGGAGTGCGACAACGATTGGGAATGGCGGCCCATGCAGTGTTACCATAACACAGGTCCTACTTTGCCTCGCTGTGGATCTTTCTCGAAAACACACATACACACCCACATACACATAAAATGTGTGTGTGTGTGTTTGTTCAGGTCAGTGTTGGTGTGTTGATGAAGATGGCGAGTACGTTCCGGATTCATTGAGTGGTCGTTCATTCCCTCTGGTCAAATGTGAGCTAACCCACAATGACACACAAAGAGGCAGACACACAAAATCAGGGGAAAAAAAACCTATGAGTGTGTGTGTCTGTTTGTGTTGTGAAGGTCTCACACGATGTCAGAGAGCTCAAAGTCACTCGCTGCTCTCTAGTTGGATGAAAGCCTCTGACGTCACGGGTAATGCCTTGGGGTACACCCCCCAGTGTGACAAGGTAAGCACACTTAAACGTGCACCAACACATTTACACACACAAATAATAATGACTGAAGCTGCCTATTGGCCTCACCAAACCACGTGACAGGAATTGTTTTTTTTTGTGACTGTGGACAGGATGGTCGATTCTCAGTACTACAGAGAGAGGGCGCCATTGGCTGGTGTGTCCACCCTGTGAGCGGGAAGAGGCTGCAGGATGCCACCACAGGCCTTGATGGACAGCTCACGTGTATGCACACACATGATAATAACGTCCTCCATTAACATTTTAGGAAATATCTTTTTTTTTGTAGACAAAGCACTCTTGGGTAGATACATGTAGTATGTACAGGTCGGAAGATGTATCATGTTACTGTTTTGTATTCAGGTCCCACCCTGTGTGAGCTTCAGGGTCTCCAGTGTCGCCCCGACGGCTCCTTTATCCCCCTTCAGTGCGATGTCACATCCTGTTGGTGTGTGTCTGAGGATGGACAGGAAGTAGCGGCAACCCGTGAACTCAAAGTGACTGGACGGAGGCCATCTTGTGACCGTAAGTGGTCACAGAGCTGAAGCTAAGCGCCAACTGATGACGTTACCGGTGTTGTTCACATAGTTAGCATTGTGCTAGATGAGTTGACGTTGGACCACAGCGCGATTTAGCCACGTTTTAGGGGTTAGCAAATGAGCTTGCACCAATTTTGGTTTGGTTTGAATCGTATACAGTAGATACAGCAGGGTTTTAGTCCAGCCACCTTGTGGACAAGACAGGAAGTTAATGAGCAAACAATTTAACATGCAGTTAGTACTTTGCTGAAGTTATTCACTGCCATTCCCAAATTTATTTGGAAATTGAAAATATTATGTTGCGCGCCATGCCGGAATTAGTTCGGTTTTGTTTTTTCTTGCTTGGATGCCGATGAACCACTGGCCAGACCTCTGGCAATGTTTTGTCCCTTCCACAAGGGGGCAGAATTTTCCCCAATTTTAGTGCTTTGTTCCAGCTTTAGCTGTTGTTAAAGCGCTATATAATTCAATATCTATGTATTACATTGTATTTTGGACAGACGCCCTCATTTCAAGCTCATGTAACTCCAGACCCAAATAATTTAGGAATTAACTTTTTTTCTGAAAGAAGAGAGTGTACGTTTTCTTACACTGCATTGAATGTTTATGTAATCCAAAACCTCAATATTCGGTGGGTCCTGGAATTGTAGTGACAATGACAAAAACCCTGGCACTGGAGTGGACACATTTTTGCACATCGTCTGGCAGTGAATGAGTTAATGAAATGTCATTCTAGCTTAGCGCTATCAACTAGGCAAAACAAAAAGTCCATCTCATTACCTTGTCTCCTCCAGGTCCTGACGCTTGCCCCGCCATAGCCGTCACCCACGGCACCATCGTGTGCCGCCCTACACAAGATGGCCGCCAAAGCTGTGACCTAGTGTGTCACCGCGGTTACCTCAACTCGCTTCCCATCCGCAACTTTACCTGCGACACGATCGGTCGCCGGTGGGATGGAGACCTCCAACCCCTGCCTGGAGCCTGCCAGAGTACTTATGAAGTTTTCCTTGGGTGTGTGTATATGTGTATGAAGTACTCACGGTGTGTGTTGTGTGTGTAGTGCTTGTACCTCCTCAGCGCGTGTGGATCTCTCATAATTGGTCACTGGCAGCACCCTGTCCAGACCCACAAGTGATACAATCAGAGCTGTTACGTGACATGACCAGCAGGGGGCTCTGCTCAGCTCAGGTCAAATCTCACACACAGACACACACAAACAAACACAAACAAATGTGACAGCAATTTTTGTTTGTGTGTAGCTTCCCGTGTCGAGACACAGCGTGTCTCTGTGTGACGATTCCCCATTGCGTGTGCGTTGCAATGACAACACGCTATGGAGTGTGACAGTCACTTGGACCACTTTCGTATCCGACCTCCCGACCTTTGAACTCCCTGCGCTTCATGACATCGGTGAGTCAATATGGATGACGAGTGTTGTAAAACGTCATTTCATGTGATGTCACACTAACATTTTCGGCGCTAGCAACATTCCTGAACGCCTCACGTCTCCGGGAGCGTTTTGAGAGTATGCTGACTCGGCACGTTAACGTCACTTCACCACCACAACTGGTTTCCACGACGATGCCCCGAGTGGGTTGCGCCCACGGTTATCGACTAAGTGACGATGGCAACGGCTGCGGTGAGTCCGTTGATGACATCATCACATCGCCTTGATTTCAGAGTTGACTAAACCATGTCATGTTTGTGTGCAGTCATTTGCCCGGCGGGCAGCTACTCTGTTGAGGGGGCGTGTCTTCCGTGTCTCGAGGGAACCTATCAAGACACGGAGGGGTCGGACTCATGCAACCCGTGTCCGGGCGGGTCTTCCTCATCTCCTGGAGCCTTTTCTGTCAATCAATGTGAGCTGAAGAATCATCTGCACGACTGTCAATCATAATATGAGGACTCAATGTGTTTGTGTGTAGGCGTGACAGACTGTCAGAGGCGTGGCCTTCGCTGCTCTAACGTGGGTGACTTCCTGCCGGCTCAGTCTGACTTCCTGTCGGGTAAATGGAGCTGCTTTAACAATGAAGGGGCGGAGCTTGACTGGACCAGGAGTGATACGCCCCTCACAGATGAAGACTGCTCAGGTGCCGAACAGAAAAGTCAACCAATCAGAAATGAGATTTTGTTTAGGTCCTCACAAATTCACCCAAAATGATTTTTTGATGTGAATGTTCATTTCACTTGGATACACACACTTTTTATTCACTGTGTGTGTTTATGTGGTGTGTGTGTGCGTGGTTAATGAGAGGAAAAAGTTAATACCACAAAAGGTCTAACGATATTTTAACCAAATTCATACAGGTGTGAGGACTTTGAATGTACCCATTCAGGAACCTCACTCCTGCTGTTATTTCAGTTTCAAGTCCACTTTTTATTTCTTTGTTTTTAAGAAGTTGAGGTGGGAAATGCGGTGACATTTTGTTTTCAAATGTAACACTAGTTCTTCTCTAAACTTATCAGCAACGGCGGTCCTCACTCCTTATCCGGACCTCACAAACCAATTGAAACAGGAATGTGTGTGTGTTGTGTGTGTGTGTGTGTGTGTGTGTGTGTGTGTGTGTGTGTGCGTTTGGATGTGTAGTCCTCATCAGGTTTCAAGCTGTCCCCAGGTCAGAGGTCACCTTTGGAGCTGATGACACAGAAGTTCTTCAGCGAATGACCGCTGACCTCAGAACATGTGCTAAAGGTAACACGCGAACCCCCCGCCCCCCACACGAACACACTTTATACAAATAAACACTCTGTTGTGACATGCTAAAATTGTCACTTCCCGCCATTTTTCAATACTTCATAAATCCAGTGTCAAGGTTTTTGTCATTGTCACTGGAATTCCAGGACCTACAGAATTATGAGTTTTAGGATGACAAAAACGTTCGATGCAGCGTAAGAAAACGTAATTTCCTAAATTATATGGGTCTGGAGTTATATGAGCTTGAAATGATGGCGGCTGTCCAAAACACAGTGCAATAGATACATATTGGTTTATATAATAATAATATTAATAATAATACATTTCATTTATAAGTGCCTTTCAAAACTCTCAAGGACACTTTTCAGTCACAGGATGTAAATGAAATACAACGGGAGAGAATACTACAAAAATGTTCATATGTACTGTTGTTCGTAACTTGAATGTTCGTAAGTAGGGGCGCGTCTGTAGTGCAGTCACTTACTGTATGTGGTTGTGTTGTTTTTGTCCCTCAGCGTGTGCAATGGACGGCTCCTGCCACCATGTGGCGCTGTCCGGCAGCCAGTGCGAAGTGTACAGTACACACAGTCTGAACACACAATGCGACACTTCTGAACAGGTACACGCACAGGCACATGGACACATACTGGTACATGCTAAACACTGATGATGTGTCTGTGTGTGTGCAGGTGAAAGGGTTTCTGGGTAACAGAGAGGTCGAGCTTTTTGATTGGCTGAGGTGCTTTGTGAGGGTAAGGGGAGGAGCCTCAGAAGTGCTGGTCATCAGGAAGATTGGTAAGCAACCACAGCAACCAGTTAGCATATGTACAATGTTAAGGGGGTCGGTTACCTTTTAGGGGCGGAGTCAACTTCTGGCTTTGTAAGGTCATCGATGTTCAAAGCGGAGTCAGGAGTGTTTCGGACGTCGGCATTCGTCAATGCTACGCTGGCCGACGCCCACCGTTTCTGCGAGCTGGGATGTCGTCGCGACGACTGTTGCGACGGATTCATCCTCAACCGCAACAGCCTGAACGGCGGTACGGCATCGAGTGTGCGGTTGTTGTGTTTTTGTTGTCGAGCGGCAGTATGTTACCATGGCGACGTGACTGGTGGAACGAGAGGTCTCGTCTGACCCTTCCTGTCCCCTCACTTCCCTTCAGGTTCTCTGCTTTGCGGGTGGTTGAGAGCACCCTCCATCTTGTCGTGCGACAGGAAGGACTGGGACGTGATTGGACAAGGCGCCGCCAATCGCGTTTGCGGGACGGGCTTCACCTACAACAAGCAGCAGCGCAGCTTCCTGTTTGATTTCGGGGGACAGAAATTTACCATAAGTACGGACACGTAAAAAAAAAAATACTAAGTAGAGAATGTATCCAAGTACATAAACAAGAATGACATCTCGCCATCAGCTAAATCAGCACTTCCTGCTTCCAACACGGGCAAGGGATACCAGGCATCCATCGTGGACTTCCAAGCGATCTACATGACGACCGGTAGAGTGCCACGTCGTCCTTAGACAACCCATAGTGATGGAAATGCTCTTTCGGCTCCCAAATGGCTCCTCAGTTTCTTTTAAATAAATTAATTTACTACCAAAAATAATGAATACTGTATGTACAATTAATTTCTAATGTAAAAAATGTACAATATATCATTTTTTTTGTATGGCTCCCTATTAAGAGTCGGCTCTAAATTTCACTTTCACTTCTGTATGAGCCGGTTCATTCTCGAAGGACACATCACTAAACCCAACGTTGATGTGATGTGACATCACCTTTCTTCTCCTTCTGTAGACCAATCAGACGCTACTTCCTGTTCAGTCAGCGTGGATTTAACTCCGCCTCTTGATGGTTTGTACTTTCATGTATCTTCTGTTTGTATGTGTATTTGCGGGTGTTTTTGATGTAAAACTACACGCGGGTGTGCAGGGTCGGTGCAGAACAAGTTCACATCACTATCCGAAGATGACGTGCTGGTGGACACTGAAAGGAACCTCCCTGTGCTGTCCTTTCAACTCAACAAGAAGACCTTCACTTCCCAGAATGCATTGCAGCAGTGTCTCACCCGTGGGTACACACACATAGACACACTCACTCACACACACAAACCTTGTATTTTGGTGTTAGGTTGTGAAAGCGAGCCTGGCTGCTCGATGGCACAGTTGGACGATGCGGATTCTGCGGGTTTTTTCAACTGCTTCCTGTTTCCTGACACGCGGGTGTGCGGTGGCTACGACACGCCACTCAGACGCCCTTGTCGCCCCCTGCTGGACAGGAGCCCAAAAAATGCCTTTAGCAAGAAAGGTATGCCTGTTGTATTTCATCCTTGATATCTCATGACAACACCGTGATTGTGTTTGTGTGTTTGTATGACTAGTCTTGTGAGGACCACTCACATTTTATACCATACGTAGTGAGGATATTTTTGACAAGTGAGGACCTTTTGGCCTGTCCTCACAAATTTTTCAATCTAAAGGCTTCTAAAGGGTCTATATCTATGGTTCTGTTAAAGTTTCAGAGAGGTCCTCACAAATTCACCCAAAATGATTTTTTGATGTGTATTTTCATTTCACTTGGATACACACACTTTTTTTTTGCGCTGTGTGCGTTTATGTGTGTGTGTGTGTGTGTGCATGTTTACTGAGAGGAAAAAGTTCATACCACAATAAATAAAACAATATTTTATCCAAATTCATTACAGGGGTGAGGACTTTGATTGTGCCCATTCAGAAACCTCACTCCTGCTTTTATTTCAATTTCAAGTCCACTTTTTACTTCTTTTTTTAAAGAAGTTGATGTGGGGAATGGGGTGACATTTAGTGTTCATATGTAACACAAGTTCTTCTTGTCTGAACTTATCAGCAACGGTGGTCCTCACTCCTTATCTGGAGTTATCCGGACCTCACAAAACCATTGAAACAGGAATGTGTGTGTGTGCGTGTGTGTCTGTGTGTGTAGTGGATCTCAAGGGTCCGGTGAAGAGCTTCTATGAGCGAGTTACCTTCAACAAAATGGTGTCTTACTCAGTGCGGAGTCGAGTTAACGTGAAAGCAAACACGCCTTTACCTGAAGGGTAACACACACACACACACACACACACACACACACACACACACACACACACACACACACACACACACACACACACAAATGCACATTTCATATATGACACAGATGTGCCTTCCTAGGTTCATGGATTGCGAGCGACGCTGCGATGAGGACGCTTGTTGCCGCGGTTTTGGCTTCATCACAGACTCCAAAGATGGTAGCGGTCATTTTCTGTAACATTTGGTATCACACACACACACGCACACACGCACGCACACACACACACACACACACACACACACACACACACACACACACACACACACACACACACACACACACACACACACACACACACGCGCATGACGTGACACATGTAACCAACATACACGTGCAACGGATGATGACACATGCGGCATAGAACAAAAACATTGCAAAAAAAAAATATATATATTACGCACACATAAGAGTTGCAATGTGGCAAAATCTGTAACATGTAGATGAAAAGGTTTCTGCAGCCGTCATCTGTGTACTTCTTTGAAGGTGTTGGACTCATCCGAAGAGCTTCGTCAGCGGACTAAAAATTGTGCTGGTAGCTCTGGCCCTATATATATATATATATATATATATATATATATATATATCTCCCTAATGGACAGAAGTGGCAGTGCCGGACCTCTGCTTTGATACCGCCACCTCTGTCCATTCGGGGTATATCAAGGGACAGAGCTACCAGCGCAATTTTTAGTTTGCTGACGAAGCTCTTCGGATGAGGAGCGAAACGTCCGACACCTTCAAAGAAGTACAATGACAGCTGAAGAAACATTTTCATCGATGGACCACTCCTGTATGACTGAGAGGTTACACAGATATTTGTAACACATATGTAACAGTCCAATGATACATCCCAAATAACACAATGTGACACATGTAACATACTTGTAACCCATGACACATGAAAGCACAACCGCACACTCATCAAAAACATGAAGTGACACACGCAACACACAACAAGCATGCAACAGGTAACACGCAACAGACCTGTAACACGACATAGATGTAACACCCACGCAATGCACATCAGACTAACTGTGTGTGTGTTCAGGGATCACGGGTGTCGCATGCGTGACTCTGATCAGTCTTGGGATTCAAACGTGCGACGAAGACCAGCAGAGGTCTTGGGCCATTGGGGATTGTCAAGCGAGTGGAGTCAGCACGTCGCCGCAACCCTTTGGCTGGTACCAAAAACCTGGTAACGCCCTCACAGAACCTCAAACGGTCACCGAATACACAAACAGAGTGTGTAAACGCTCTGTGTTTGTATATGTGTGTGTGTGTGTGTGATTTCAGTCAATCAGTGGACTTTGTCTACAGCCTTGTGTCCTGCCTTTAACTTGCCAACTTTGAAAAACAATGGTAAGACAGCTGTCTTCTGGGTTTGACTTTACGCAACTAGGTTGCTATTAACTCATTCACTGCCAGACATGTGCAAAAATCTGACCACTCCAGTGCCAGGGTTTTTGTCATTGTCACTCAAATTCAAGGACCCGCAGAATATTGACTTTGAGGACTACATTAACATTCAATGCAGCGTAACAAACCTTCGACTGTCTTCTTTCAATTGAAATAAAATAGATAATTCCTAAATTATATGGGTCTGGAGTTATCTGAGCTTGAAATGGGGGGCAGATGTACAAAATACAATGCAATACTTGTTGATTTATAGAGTGCTTTAATAACATCTGAAGCTAGAACAAAGCGTTAACATGGACAAGCGCTTTATCAGCACCCAATCATGAAAGAACAAAACTCGAACAAATTCACTCTGCGTCATATTTTAAATTCCTGAATACATTTGTGAATGGCAGTGAATGAGTTAATTGTGTTGCTGTCAATCAGTGTCTATGGACGAGTGGACTCTACTGCCCGACTCCTCACTACTGGTGGATGCGTCGTCGCCTACTTATGATGTCATCCACATCAGCCGTGACATCGCAGGCAATCCGTCCCGGACCAGAGACTGGTGTCTCCATGGTAACCGAGACTCACCGCCTAATAATAATAATAATAACAATAATAATAATAATAATAATAATAATAATAATAATACATTTGATTTCTAAGCGCCTTTCAAAACTCTCAAGTCACTTTACAGTCACAGGATAAGTTTTTCTTCGGGTGAGCAGCATCAGCCATACGCGCCAGCGTTCACTCAACCCAGAAGTAACTCAAATAGATAGAAAGCTAGCTAGATAATAGTTAGATAATAATAATAATAATAATAACAATAATACATCACTACATGGGGATTATTCCTTGGGACTTGAAATTCAGATCATGGGTGGGTCAGAGTGGTGAAGCATCTGTGTTGAATGAGGTCACCAATTTACCGTTTCAGCTTGCCAGGAGGCGGAGTCTTGCGCTGCCGTGTCATTGGCCGAGCGGGACTCTGCCACTCGCTGTGTCTTTTACCCCGACACCACCGTGTGTGGCCTAAGCTCGACCGCCACTTCCGAAAAACCCGCTTCCTCCTGCCGGCTGGTGGTCCGAGAGCCCGCCCCCCAAGTGTACCTGAGGAAAGGTCAGCCATTAGCAGCTATTCTTCATCCATGATGTGTGTGATTGTAATAATAATAATAATAATAATAATAATAATAATAATAATAATAATAATAATAATAATAATAATAAATAATCCATTTCATTTCTAAGCGCCTTTCAAAACTCTCAAGGACACTTTACAGTCACGGGATATTTTCTTGTGTGCAGGTGAGCAGCGGCAGCCATTCGCGCCAGCGTTCACTCTGCCCGATAATAATAACAATAATAATAAAAATAAATATTAATTATAATAATACATTTATAATTGCTCATTCATCTGTTTGTATAAAAACAAATAAACAAAAGAATAAACAAATTTTAAAAAAAGTTAAAAATAGTTAAATAAATAAACAGGTGAGTAAATAAAAAAAAATTGATAAATAAATTACACATCTGTTTGTGTAAAAAACAAAAAAAATAACAAAAAGAAAACAAAATACAATAATAGTTAAATAAATAAACAAACGGGCAAGTAAATAAACAAAAAATAAATGGATAGATAGAAAAATGAATAAACTACACATGTTTGTGTAAAAAACTAATAAATACACAAAAAAAATAAATATAACAACACAGAAATAGTTACATACATAAACAAACGGGCAAGTAAATAAACAATAAATTGATAAATAAATAAATGGATGGATAGATAAATAAACAACACATCTATTTGTTTAAAAACAACTAAATAAACAAAAAATACATAAAAAATAGTTAAATCAATGAACAAATGGGCAAGTATATCAACAAAAACTAAATTGATTAAAAAATGGATAAATAAAGAAAGAAAGAAAGAAAGAAACCACATGAACTTGTCTAGATTCGTGTTAGTTCATTCACTGCCAAACGATGTGAAAAAATGCGTCCACTCCAGTGCCAGGGTTTTTGTCATTGACACACATATTCCAGGACCCACATAAGACTGAGTTTTAAGACTACATAAACATTCAATTCGGTGTTAGAAACCTTAGACTCTCTGCTTTTATCAGAAAAAAAAAGTTACAGTAAAGTCTCGTTATATCGATATTCAAGGGAGTCCGAAAAAATATCGATATAACCGGGACTATCGATATATCCGACCCTGTTTGTATGTAATTTTCTCCGTGCGTGCATAGAAATAGTATCGATATAACTGGGACTATCGATATATCCGATATCGATATAACGAGACTTTACTGTAATTCCTAAATTATATGGGTCTGGAGTTATGTGAGCTTGAAATGGGGGTGGATGTCCAAAATGCAATACGATTCATATATACGTATTGTTTTATATAGCGCTTTAACAACGGCTGAAGCTGGAAAAAAGTGCTAACATGGAAAAAAGGGAAATACTGCCCCCTGGTGGAAGGGAAAAAAACATGGCCAGAGGTCTGACCAGCGCTTTATAGACACCCAAACATGAACAAATTAAAACCCGAACAAATTCGGGAATGGTGCTCTACGTCATATATTCAATTCCCGAATATATTTGTGAATGGCAGTGAATGAGATACATTTTTTTGTGTTAACCTCATCACCAGCGTTGCGTTCATCGCTGGCGACTGTGACAAGCGTCGCCATCGCCGGTCACGGCACCCTCCGAGGCATCGTCGTGGAAACGGCGCTGGGCACAGACAAAAAGCGAGTACTTCAGTACCTCGGCGTTCCGTACGCTCGCCCGCCGGTCGGATCGCTCCGCTTTCGAAACGCGCAGCCGCCTGATTGGACGGGGATCTGGGATGCTAGCAAAGCACGGTAAGTGCGAGCGCAAGCAATGACCAATCGAAACGTGGCTGATTAGACAATGTGTCGCTTAGATCCGCCTGCGTCCAACCGGGGCGAGTGGACGCTAGCGAGGACTGTCTCTACCTCAACATCTTCAGGCCAGTCGCCATGGTAACGACGCCTCTTTCAACTGACAAATGAAGTCACATGACATCTTCTGGCCTTTCCTTCCATGTGTGTGTGTGTCAGAGGGGGCAAGTCCCTGTGATGATCTTCTTCATCAACCCACCGACCAATCAAAGCCAAGCTAACCTGGACGGCTCCACCCTCGCTGCCGTTGGAAATCTGATGGTGGTGACGGCCGCATACAGGACGGCCGCCCTTGGGTTTCCTCAGCACTGGTCTGCGTCACCCCATTTCCCACTTCAACTTCATTAAAAACACACACACAGGAGTGACACACAAACACACACTTTTTGTGGTATGAACTTTTTCCTTTCACACACACACACACACACACACACACACACACACACACACACACACACACACACACACACACACACACACACACACACACGCACGCTTGTGTTTTTAAGTTTTCTGAGGACCACATTTCAGACACAAACACACACACATTAACACACAAAGACACACAAAAAAGTCATCGTATTTGATGTGTGCACCCACTCTCGTCAGGTACATCGGGCGCCAGTAGCAACTGGGGTGTGTCGGACCAAGAGGCGGTTCTGGCCTGGGTAAACACCCACATTTCCGCCCTGGGGGGAGATCAGAATAGAGTGACGTTGGGGGCGGAGCGTGGCGGCGCTGACATCATCAGCCTGCACCTCATGCGCCGTGCACCCCTTTTCCATCGCATGTTGCTCATGGTCAGTCCTATTTGTGTGTGTGTCTGTGTTCAGATGTATGTCTAATTTGTGTGTGTTTTTGTACCTGTTATTCACGCATTTTTGTTTAGGATGGGATACCAGTTATCGATATCGTGTTGATATCAGTCTTATTCATTGAATCAGTCTTATTTTTGTTTGTGCATGTGTTAACGTGTATGTATAATTTCTGTCTGTTTTTGTATGTTTAATTCATGTGTTTTTGTATAGGATGGGATACCAGGCATTGATATTGTGTCAATATCAGTCTTATTATTTGTGTTTGTGTGTCTGTGTGTGTTAACATGTACTGTGTTTAATTTGTGTGTTTTTGTAAGTGCTATTCATGCATGTTTTTGTTTAGGATGGGATACGAGGTATCAATATCGTGTCGATATCAGTCTTATTGTTTGTGTGTTTCTGTTATATTTGTGTGTGTTAGCATGTATGTATAATCCGTGTGTGTTTTTGTAAATGTTATTCATGCGTGTTTTTGTTCAGGATGGGATACCAGGGAGCGATATCGTGTCAATATCAGTATCATTTTTTGTGTTTGTGATTGTCTGTGTGTGTGGTACTTGTGAGTGATAACGTGTATGTATAATTTGGGTGTGTTTTTGTACCTGTTATTCATGGGTGTTTTAGTTTTGGATGGGATACTAGGTATTGATAGCGTGTTGATATGAGTCTTATTTATATGTTTGTGTGTGTGTATGCGTGTGTGTTAACATGTATACATAATGTGTGTGTTTTTGTACCTAATATTGATGCATGTTTTTGTTTATGGGATACCAGATATCTGTATCGTGTTGATATCAGTCTTATTTTTTGTGTTTGAGTGTGTGTTAACATGTATGTATGATTATGTGTGTTTTGTACCTGTTATTCATGTGTGTTTTTGTTGAGGATGGGATACCAGGTATCAATATCGCGTCGATATCAGTCTCCTTTTAAGACATCGGGTACTCTTGGACGGTACCGATATCAGCCAGTGACCCGTTTGCGTTGGTCCGTGTGTCACGCGCAGGGCGGCTCGCTGTTCTCTCCGTCCTTGTTCCAAGCGCCATCAGCCGCCAGGCGTCTGACATTGAAGTTGGCCACCGAGTTGGACTGCAACATGGACGACGACGACCGCATGTTGAAGTGCCTCAGGGCGGCATCCGTGGAGGGACTCAATGCCGCTCAGACCAAGGTGACGCAGCTCCTTGGATGGTCCCGCCCGACGTAGGCGGCCATGTTGTCGTTCCCCCTTAAAAATGTCCTGTTATTGGCAGCTGCTGGCAACTAGTGGGCCGTTCCGCTCATGGTCGCCCACGCGGCACCCAGAAGCCCCTGCTGACGATGGAGGTGCGTCGGCGTCTCTGCGCAGGGTTGACCTCCTCCTGGGAACGTCCCAGCATGATGGAATCCTAGCCCGGATGCAAAACATCAAGGTTAGGAGACACAGCGTATTGTAGAATCACGTCAATGAGTGTGTGACTCACACACAGATACACAAACACACACAAGTACAGTTATACCTCAGTTTACGAACCCCTTGGCTTACGCACCTTTCGGTTTACGAACGTTACATTTATGAAAATTTTACCTTGGCATACGAACTATTTTTCGGGATACACATGGAGCTGCCACAATGAGTGATGTGTCGTTTGCGAATGAGCCCGTTCTCCTAACAAGAAAATGGTGGCCGACTGTTGTTGTCCTCTATTCCCCGCCCCCAGTCTTCGGTTAAAGCCACATGATTGGTCAAGAATGCAGCAGTGAAGGGTGGGGTTAAACATTGAAGAGACAGTCAGACGACAAAGAGAGAGAGTGAGAAAACACACACGCACACACACGAAAGGGAGACGATAGAGCTTGAAACAAAAAAACAAACGTCAAATTGTGAGAAAATGGATAGAAAACGGTGACATTTGGACTCGTTTCAACTTTGATAGTTCAAAAGCAGAGTGTAGACTGGAAGGTTAAAATATCCCATCAATCATGCTCCACAAATAACCCGCACAAGTCATCTGCACACTTGATGCAAAAAGCTATCAACCCAGCTAAACAGAACACAATAGATGAGGAACTAGGCAAAATGATCGCAGAGAAAGCACCGAAAAGGGATCATTCCTCAAGATGGTGAAAGAAGAAGGCTACGTTCCTCATCAAGTTTTTCATGCGGATGAACTCCACTCCATTCCATCATCCATCAACGACCATCACAAATGTAAATAAAACGACTTTATTATATAGTCCAGTTTATTTCTTTAATTGTAATACCATAGCACATTTATTATACATAAAATAAGGTCTATTTTGTGTAGTTTGAAGGCTTAGAAAATTAGAAAGTAGAAAATTATGTTTTATGGGGACCTGGGAACGGATTATTCTTATCTTAATGGTTTCCTATGGGAAATTTATTTTTGGGATACACACTTTTCACCTTACACACTCTGTCTGGGAACCAATTAAGTTCGTAAGCCAAGGTATCACTGTACATGGTTTTGTGTGTACTTTCAGGACTTTGCGGCCTTGCTCCCTGGCGGCGGAGGTGGTAAGACGGCGTTTTACGAAGCGCTGAGTCGCTCGTTGGGCGGAGCCTCCGGAAGCTCGTTGCTCAAGGAGGCAGCCAGTTGGTTCTATTCGCTGGACCATAGCTCCGCCCCCGCTGGATACAACCTCTTCTCACGCGCACTTGATAACGCCACAAGGTCCGAAAGTTTTGTATGCGGTTCTTTGTCGTTGTTTTTTTGATAACTGAAGCCAACTTGCAGACATTGGAAAAATAATAAAAAAAAATAACACCTTACTTGCATTAGTTTTCATATAAAACAATTTTCAACTGATGCTAATGCTAATATGTCCCTTATTAGAATTGTACGTGCTTGCAATTTTTTTTCACTTAATGTCAAATCATGTGCGTGTGTGCGTTGCAGAGACCAGTTCATCATCTGTCCCACATTGCGAATGGCCAACCACTACGCTAAGAACGGCGCCAACGTCTTCCTGTACCACCAGCCGGCGAGCACTAGCAGGTACCGGCTGGTGGCCACTTCCATTCTTGACTTTAAATGAAGCTAGAAAGCAGCCATTTTACGTTGCCAATGATAATTGACACATTCAGTTCTTGATGGCTTTGCTGTCATTTTATGTTTTTGTTGATGGTTGTGACAGCATGAATCAGATAAATATTGATGTCGCTCTCAGAGATATATAGTAACTTACAAAAAAATAATTAACTCATTCACTGCCATTCACAAATTTATTCGGGTATTGAAAATTAATTCGAATTACAGTAAAGTCTCGTTATATCGATATCGGTTATATCGATAGTCCCGCTTATTACGATACTATTTCTATGCACGCACGGAGAAAATTACATGCGCGCAGGGTCGGATATATCGATAGTCCCGGTTATATCGATATTTTCCGGACCGCCTAGAATATCGATATAACGAGACTTTACTGTAATTCGGGTTTTGTTTTTTTCTTGCTTGGGTGCCGATAAAGTACGGGCCAGATCTCTGGCAATGTTTTCCCTTCCACAAGGTGGAAGCATTTCCCTTTTTTCCATGTTAGCGCTTTGTTCCAGCTTCAGCTGTTGTTAGAGCACTATATAGCTGCCGCTGCTCACTCGCACAGAAGAATCCAGTGACTGTAAAGTCTCCTTGAGAGTTTTGAAAGGCGTTTAGAAATTAAATGTATTATTATTATCATTATTATTATATAAACCAATATGTATCTATTGCATTGTATTTTGGACAGCCATCGCCATTTCAAGCTTAGATAACTCCAGACCCATATAATTTAGGAATTAACCCTTTTTTTCCTGAAAAAAGAAGTATGTTTTCTTACGCTGCATTGAATGTTTTCGTCGTCCTAAAACTCATTATTCTGTCGGTCCTGGAATTCGAGTGACAATGACAAAAACCCTGACACTGGAGTGGACATATTTTTGCACGTCTGGCAGTGAATGAGTTAATTGCATTCTTACCCGATGAAATTTAGTTTTACTGAACTTTGTGGTACAAGCTGTTTTTTTTCCATGGATGCAAAAAAATTGCATGAAAACATTGCGGAGAACGGCCTGGGTTCAAGCCAAGTGGTTTTAGCGAGTGGCAACGTAAGATGGCCGCCATTCACACTCACATACCTGTGGTCCTGACCGGGTTCGTTTCCGGTTTGGCAGGGCTGACCTTTCGCTCCCACTGGACGTGCAGCTGCTGTTCGGAGTTCCTCATCAACCAATAAGCTCCTCGCGTTTCACCAAAGCTGATCGGCGCCTCTCGCTGGCTGTCATGAGCTACGTAGCGAACTTCGTCAGGAGCGGGTAACTGCAACCGCCACAAACACACAAGCTAATTTCTAAAGCGACATACTGACAGTTAGCATCTCTCAATGTCTGCCGTACTAATTGACCAACAGATACCGTGACACGTTTTTTTGCTATGTATTCAATATTACGACGTGGCCATTTTTCTCTTGCCTTCAGCAATCCCAACCCATCTCAGTCATGGCCAGCGACCTCTCTCCCCCATTGGCGACCAGTCTTCTCCTCTGGGGTCCCGCCCACCTTTCTGGAGTTAAGCCCTACCCTCAGCCAGAAGCAAGGCCTGCGCGAGAGGAGCTGCTCTTTCTGGAACCAACTGGCAAAAGCGCTCATTGCCAATGGTCAGGCACATCACAGCGACCTGTCGTCACACTTATGCGACCTCTCACCCAAACCTCCTTATGTGCACAGGCCAGCTGGGGTCCGAGCCTACGTTTGACGCTGAACTCCCGCTGGATCCGCCGCACGGCCAATCGCAAAGCGACAAAGACGCCTACAACTGACCGTGACCTCTCCATGACCCCCCCCCTCAACTTGCCATACAATCACAATATTGAAACAACCATGATGATTTTTGCTGATCAATTCTGTTTTCAATCACAATAAAAAATATGACATGCAATCTGATGCCTGTCGTCATTGTCACAGAAAAGTGTATACACACTAACACACAAAATGTCCTATGTATGGTATAAAATTATAGTGAACCTCATAAAAATAGCCATAAAAACACATACGCACACACACACACCTTCCCGTTTGAACGTTAAGGAGTGAGGACTAACTACCCTTTCTTAAAAGAGAACTAAAAAAAGAGAACTAATGTTACATTGTACACTATATGTCCCCCCTCCTAACTACGTTTCCCCCTAAACATATTTATAGACCATCTAGTAGTTTGAATGAAAAACTAGTGAGGACCAGCCAAAAGGTCCTCACTGCATAGGGTATAAAATCATTATGGTCCTCACAAGAATAGGCATACAAACATAAACACACACACACAAACACATTTTAGAGACATTGAAGAGTGCACACACAATTTTAGTGGACACAACAGGGTAGTAATAATTATGGATTTCTCATTGGACATCTATTTTATATCATGTTGTAGTTTTAAATTCCGTTCATCTTAATATTTCGAGTTATAACTGTATAAATTATCACCTGCCAAATTATGTAGAAACGAGAAATGCATTAGTTATCCAATTAGACATTCTCAAATTTTATGACTGAGTTCAATTCAAAACAGCAACAATAATGCTGAAAGGAGAATATAACCAACTTGGCCACAGTATCCGGAAGTTGTTCGAAATCTGAGAGGGTCTTTTCATTTTGTGTGCCTTATAAATCCCATTTTAGCAATTGCATTTGGTCGTACTCTCGTTTTATTTCGCTAAAACTAACAGCACCAGCGACAAAGTAAAGTAAAATAATGTAAAATATAGGTTACCTCGTATACCGGCACTTTCATGGGCGAAAAACAAGGACGAGTAAGAAATCTGTCGAACAAATTGAAAGCGTAGCTTCAAGGCGACACAATCTAAGTGAACAACACTTCCCATAATGCTGTTCGGCGAGCCTGATCACAATACTGGCCCAGCCGATGTGCTTCCGTTTGGAATAAAACAATCCTTTTCGGACAACATTAATGGATTAGGTTAACTTACAAAGGCAAAAAGTAAGACACATTTTGGCTATATATATTTTTTTTAATTTGATTCTTTTTGAAAACAAAATGTCGTATAAATCAGCCAACGTTTTCTTTTTTTCATTAAACATTACCGTTTTTTTTCTGTTCATGTTCTTCACGTAAATCTGTTTTATTTTAGTTTACTTTCTCTTATTAATTTATGTTAACTATAACTTGAAAACACGAAATTATAAGCGTGCAAACAAACGTACACAATTGAATGAATTTAAGCACACATACCAATGCCAGGGGCAGACAGGGTGGGACCAACGGCTCCACGTACTACCTAGTCCTACACCATACCTGTCAACTTATATGTTTTATACGTTTTTTTAATCTTTTCAATAATATAGTGCGTACTACAACTTTTATACAGAAAAAAATAATTGTGAACCGATTTTACACAAACCATTTTGGCTTAAATCCAGTTGGTCTCACCTGCTGGTAGCGAACGACAATGCCGCCGCCGATTGCTACTATTGTCCCGGCAAACCAGCAAAAGTAATTTTCAATCGTATATTATTTTGATAACTGCGTATGGTCGGATTGATAAAAGCATAACGTGCACATGTGCGGTAAGCTGTCTGCATTTCCGCTTGTGTTAGCATTTTTTTAGCATTTGAAATAATGTACGGCGTACAACTTTTATACGGGGATTGTAATCATTTATAAGGGCAGCTATTAGCTAAAGTTGACAGGTAAGCAAACCACATGACCATGCTATGTTCCTGCAGAGTGTAATGGGGTGTGGCTCCAACTTCTTTCTGGCACCGCCTCCGCGCAGGTGTCTGCTTGAAAAGAGAACACACGCATGCACACGGACGCGCACACGGCACAAGAATGTGGACCACAACGATGCTCGCCATGGGAATCACAGGTCAGCTCTTAGGACGAAGTTCCCGCTACAAGCTGTGTTTCTGTATATATGTGAGTTCCAAGTGTAATGTTTGTCCGCATAACCGCAGTGTGTTTCATCACGAGAGGCATTTCCATGACAACAGTACTACTGTCGACGAGCGGCCCGGGAACGACCGGCACATCAACCAACATGTCGACAGTTTTCATGACAACCAACCAGCAGCAAAACAACACCGGATGGTACACCACCGGTCACGTCTCCGCAGGGACAAACGCAAGCACTGGCGCCAATGACGTAACTGGGAATGGGACAACCACCATGATGACATCGACGGAGATGACCTCCGCCATCCCGACATCCGGCAACGCTACGTCCGTAACCACAGGGGGCGCTACGAGCACGACTGCTATGCCACTGGATAGTAGTTCCAACGTTCCCGGTTGGGGAATCGCTCTTCTGGCTCTGGGTGCTGTGCTCCTCGGGCTCCTGCTTTTCATGCTCCTGGCCACGGTTAGCACATCATTTTTAAAGTATTTACCATACACTATGTGCAGAATTATTAGACAGGTTGTATTTTTGAGGAGTATTTTACAACTACTATATTCCCAATCAGGTCAAAGGTATACTGACCTATTATCCCTCCTTGTAGATCTCACATCTCATGGGCGACCACAGGTTCTCTATGGGTTTCAGATCAAAGAGAGGTGTACTGTACTATTATCCTTCCTTCTCAATCTCACATTACATGGGAGACCACAGGTACTCTATGGGGTTCAGAGCAAAGAGAGGTGTACTGTACTATTATCGCTTCTTCTAGATCTCACATTTGATGGGGGACCACAAGTTCTCTATGGGGTTCAGGTCAAAGAGAGATATACTGGACTATTATCCATCCTTCTAGATCTTACATTTCATGGGGGACCACAGGTGTTCCATGGGGTTCATATCAAAGAGAGGTGTACTGACCTATTATCCCTCCTTGTAGATCTCACATTTCATGGGAGACGACAGGTACTCTACGGGGTTCAGTTCAAAGAGAGGTGTACTGTACTCTTATCCCTCCTTCTAGATCTCACATTTCATGGGGGAATACAGGTTCTCTATGGGGTTCAGATCAGTTGAACAAGGGGGCCACGCCATTTTTTTTTACTATATTAGACCCTGACTGGCCAGCCACACCGTGGAGTATTCGGAGGCATGTGATGGAGCATTGGCCCTCATGAAAATCAGGTTTTTCTTGAAAGATGCCGACTTATTGTACCACCGCTTGAAGAAGGTGTCTTCTACGAACTGGTACTAGGACTGGGAGTTGAGTTTGACTCCATCCTCAACCCCGAAAAGGTCCCACAAGCCCATTTTTGATGATGCGAACCCATGCTAGTACCCCACCTCCACCATGGTGGGATCTGAGTCGGAGTCGAACTTTCTGGCCTTTACCTATCCATCCACGGGCCCATCAAGACTCACTCTCATTTCATCAGGCCATAAAATATTAGAAAAATCAGTCTTGAGGTAGTTCTTGGCCCGGTCTTGGTGTTTTATCTTGTGTCTTTTGTTCAGTGGTGGTCGTTTTTCAACCTTCCGTACCTTGGGCATGTCCCTGAGAATTGCACACTTTGTACTTTTTAACACTGGTAACGTTGGCGGTCTGAAATATGGCAGAACTGGTGGCCAATGGCTTCTTGGCAGTTGGCACCATATTTTCCTAACGCACTTCTAGCAACCCTGTTGGCTGTTAGCTATAAAACACTTGATTATTTAGTGATCCCACCTCAAAAGCTTTGCACTTTCAAGGCACTTTGCAAGACATCTTACCTCACAATTTTAGACTTTTTAGAGTCCATCAAATTTCTCTTCTGACCCATTTTACCAAAGGAAATGAAGTTGACAAATAATTATGCACACCTGATATCGGGTGTTAATGTCATTAGACCACATCCCTTCTCATTACACAAATGCACATCATCTGGTATACTTCATTTTTAGTACACTTTCAAGCATGTACAGATTGGACAAGGAAAACATGTATAGAAAGTTAGGAACTGTTATTTAATTCTAATTTTGGGATAATAAGCCTGTTTCAAGCTACATAGAGTGACATCTGTAGACTTATTTGATCATAGACATGTTTGTGGACGTTGACTATTCTGGTGTGTTCTTGTTGGCAGATATTTTGGTGTTGCTGCAACAAGGGTCGTTACAACCACCCCGACGACATCCCGCTGTATACCACACACTCTCGACTTTGGAACACCGATCCTATCCTGACCTATGTGAGTCCCCAAACACATTTTACAGTGGATGAGGACATGTCATGGTGTCACCAGGAGCGGTCATATTATCCTTTTGTACTGGGATTGGTGTGAATTGTAAAACATTATTTGGATCGTGCTTACAATAGACTTCTTAGATCAGGGGTGTCAAAGTCATTTTTTGCCGCGGGCCACATTGTAGTTATGGTTTCTTCTCGAGGGCCGTTATGAATTTGGGGAACCCATTAGAATGTTTAAATCCCTTCAAATATTACATATAGAGCACACAGCAAATTAATGAATAATTAGTTTTCAAATCTGAAGTCAAGAATAATGACTTTTATTGTGGTTGACATCCAAAAATATGAAATTTTGGCTCAGATTTTAGCAATCATCATGGAATTTAACAAGTTTGATTTGCTTTCGTGGGCCGAAAAAAATGATGTGGTGGGCCGGATTTGGCCCGCGGGCCTTGACTTTGACACCTGTGTCTTAGATCATTACCAGGTTTGCTTAGTCATGCTGATGAGGTGATACCAGGGCGAATGGGGCAATCAGAGGCAGTCATAGAACATAATCCGACAGTACAAAAGAAGTAATCAGGTTAGCTTCAGGGATTAGTCCACTGCTCCCCTCCAACCCTAGAGCAGGGACCTATCTAAGCAGAGGTCTGGCACCACCAGCTTTGTCCATTAGGGATATATATAAGGCCAGAGCTACCAGCACATATTTAGTTCGCTGACGAAGCTTTTCGGATGAGGAGCGAAACGTCCGACACCTTCACAGAAGTACAGATGACGGCTGAAGAAACCTTTTCATCAACATGTCAAAAAGTGAATGGCGCCTGTTAGGTGGTACACGTTATCAAGACACGTCCACACGTGACAAATATTACAAATTACAAATTAATCTTGTTGTTGTTTCAGAAGGACATGGACAAAGACACCAAGATGACCAACTGAGGAGATGTCACATGGCCAGAATTTTTACAATTTTATTTTGGAGGGGAGGTTGATTGCTGATGATTTTTTTTATTTAATCAACGATAATATTGAGAAGCGGAATCGGTTTGGAGGCAGCGAAGGAACGCCCTTGTGTTCTTATATATGTTCTTTTGTGTGTTTTTATGGGTCAAAGTTCAAGTGAGTGGGTTCGGCTCGCTCAATTGACGTTTTTCTTTGTCTCTGTGAAGAACGTGCCAATTTATCAATCGTTAATAAACAGCCGACGACCATTTTGCCGTCACCTCTTTTTGCCGTTCCCATTTATGAAAACATACGCGTTTTGTCCATTGGGAAGGGCGCTCGCCACGTGAACTTTCCCATCGCCCCGCTAACGTGGAATGTGATAGTCATACGGGCAAACATTCTTTCGGGAGATGATTACCTGGGTGACATTTCGACAAACGTTGGATTGGCTAACAGTCAATGTCAAGACACGTGGAGAAAAATGGAGGAAGATGGATTGGTCAGCAGGCTCCCTTCGGGCACAGACAGACAGACAGACAGACAATAGATTGGTTATTGGTCAGTGTCAGGGAACGTAGACACATTTATTTATTAGTCTCGCAGTGGAGACATTTATATTTCACAGCAGCAAAGTTCTGAAAGAAAGAGGAAAGGAAGGGAAGAAGTAGAAAAAAGAAAATACAGAAGCTGCTGTAAAGAGAGCCATTCTCGCGCGCCATCTTGAACTCAAAAGAATATAAAAACAAAATATGACAACACGAAGACACAGACATTCAATCTTAAGCACTTTCTGTGCCCTCTTTGTTGTATGAAGCAGTTCTAGATGAAAGAGGAGAGGATCAAAGCATCCTTTTCACCAGTGGATCAGGGACGTCATGGTGGAATATGCACGTCTGCTACAAGCTAAATGTTGAAAGCAAACACGAAGCTGTAGCATCCATTGACGAAAACAGATTGTCTCAGATCTCCTATCCCATGTAAATCCAACTCAATTCCAAGCTGCGAGGGGGTACAAGCATACAAACGTGTGTTGAGTGAGTTAGTCAACAATAATATTAAATATATGAATATTTTTTTTGTTGCCAGACAGGTTTGACTGAGCAGCACACGAGTGTGACTTGTGTCACGGGTAAGAGGAAAGGCAAATATTCAAGTTCGAAAATGTCGCACTTCTGTCAAGTAAAGCGAGGCGTCGGTTTATTGATGCGCTTTCGCTGGCGCCCTCTTGATGGCAGGCGCGGGTCCAGCAGTCGGCGACTTCCGTATTCGAAGAAGATGAACGACTACGTCATCGCTTTTCTGTCAAATCGGGGGCGAGGATGTCGTCTTAGCCACGCCCCCTTTAGAACCCGCCATCGGAAAAGAAACGGAAATAAAAAGACAAAAAGAGCAATGAGATGCAACAACACCCACTGATGCAAACCAAAAGCGACGCAAAACGTCCATGTAAGCAAACTTCTGTTCGACTTAATGACGGCCTCTCAAAATATCGTTTTGAATAGAGTGCCAAGTCGGAAGCTTGAACATAGGAGACCGAGGCTAGCGCGTTAGCAGCCAGTGTGACGGCATAAAACGACTCACGACGGCCAAGTCAGTCTTAACTACTGTTCATTCCGATATCGAGTAAAAATGACGTCATTCACAACACGCGAAGAACAATCAGGGACTGTTCATTCCGGTATGAATAGAGTAACAATGACGTCATTCGAAACACGCTAATAATAAGGTGTCTTCATCAGCAAGGTGAATTTCATTGAATGGTTTAACGGAAAGCAAATGTACGTCTTAATTTTATTTTGAAAGTCCCAAAGCAATACATTGATACAGCGTAGAAATAAAGCAACAAACCCCCGTTTCAATCGTTCCAATGCTATTTGTATTTTTTAATGAAATTTAATGTTGATCCATGATAAACAAATGCTTAATGTTTATGTACGTTTTGTGTTACTTGCTGTTCAAGCTACTAGGAGCTTAAAGGGGAAAAAAATTCACAACGATGAACATTCGTTTTCATCACACTGTTCTCCTTTGACATTTATTCTGAAAAGTAACCTGGAAGCCCAACATCCCGAATATTTTGGAAGTAGTGGGTGAGGATGATGATTATGATCATGATTATGGTTCTGATGTGCGAGCAGAAATATGACTGACATGGAAACTAACGCGCCAGATGTGCGAGTACCATCACCCGAAGCAACAACCGAGCATTCGGAGATGCGGTAGGAGGACGACCATTCGGGTGGCAAGAAAAGCACAACATGCCAAAATGACGGTCTTCCCGCGCAGGTGCGTAACCAAGAGCTAGCCCCGCTATCCGATACGGAGATGGAAATATTCGGAAAGCGCACCAAGAAGCGCGTGGAAAGACTACACTTTCAGTTGCCCCAACACAAAGAACTGACCATCACACCAGATACCGTGAACCATTTTTCCGCCACCAAAATATGTACGCGCCTGCGCTGATGCCGCTTGTGTGTACGCAGGAAGTGGCGACAAGTTGGGAGACATTCCACGCACTAACTTCCAAATTGGGAAACTCGAGTCCGAAGACCTAAAGCCACTGCACACCATTTTGTATGGGCGGCCAGGAAAGGTAAGGAAAGGCCAGTGCTGGGGTTGGGGGAATACCGTATATATACACCGTAATTTCCGGACTACAGAGCGCACCTGATTATAAGCCTCACCCTGTACATTTTTAAAGGAAAAACATTTTGTATATACATAAACCGCATACAGTAAAGTCTTGTTATATCGATAGTACTGCTTATTACGATACTATTTCTATGACCGCAAGGAGAAAATTTACATGCCGCAGGATTGGATATATCGATAGTCCGGTTATATCGATATTTTTGTCCGACTCCCGAGAATATCGATATAACGAGACTTTACTGTATTTATAAAGAAAGGTGGTACAGCCACTCCCCAACTTACGAACGAGATACATTCTGAGCTCGTAAGGTGAATTTATTCGTAAGTTGCTTCAATGCTATACAGTGATACCTCAGTTTACGAATTTCATTGGTTCCCAGAAAGTATGTGTAAGGCGAAAAGTTTGTCTGCCAAACATTTATTTCCCATAAGAAACCATTAAAAATGAGAATAATCCGTTCCCAGGTCCCCATATTAAATGCACAATTCACACGCGAAGCTACATTCAACTTGCGTCTTCCTCGGCACATACAGTAAAGTCTCGTTATATCGATATCGGATATATCGATAGTCCCGGTTATATCGATACTATTTCTATGCACGCACGGAGAAAATTACATGCAAACAGGGTCGGATATATCGATAGTCCCGGTTATATCGATATTTTTTCGGACTCCCTTGAATATCGATATAACGAGACTTTACTGTATATTCGCCCTGTCTCACTCTTACCCTGTCAGGTTTGTTTCATCTCGTCATGGTTTTGTTTGCTACTTTAGACCTTTCTGTTCGTGATGACCTTGTTGTTTGAGATTTTGTTCCTGCTGACTTTATTTAATACAATTTGTCAAAAATGCATCAAAGTTGCATCTTATAGTCCGGAAATATACGGTATATAATTATTTGCACGTTTCTACTTCTGATGTGGGATTAAATTCCTTTCCTTTCATCTGTCATCTGCGAGACTAATAAAGGTAAATCTAATCCAATCCAAATGATTGAAATCAGTACCCGATCATTTAGGGCCTCTTTTGAACTTTAAAATGGATAATGCAGTTACTATATTTACTTTAATACAAAAAAATGTTTTGTATTCATATTCTACATATAAATACACAGCAGATAAATGTCAATATACCATAATCAGTACTCGCTGTAGCTATCTATTAGCTCTAGCTATCTATCTATTTGCTCTAGCTAGCTATCTATTAGCTCTGGCTGGCTATCTAGCTAGCTTTCTGTCTATTTGAGTTACTTCCGGGTTGAATGAACGCTGCCGCTGCTCACCCACAGAAAAATTTATCCTGTGACTGTAAAGTGACCTTGAGAGTTTTGAAAGGCGCTTTTAAATGAAATGTATTATTATTGTTATTTCACAAGCCATAGAATTGAATTTGAGTGGTGTATTGATTAACAGATGCCAGCAGAGGGCGACATTGCGTCACGTAGAAGATGTTTTTGGCCGTGCAGGTTCTCCTGTGACTAAAAAACAATCGCAGGATAAGTTTTTCTGTGGGTGAGCTGCGGCAGCCACACTCGCCAGCGTTCACTCAGCCCGGAATAACTCAAATGAATAAAAAGCTAGCTAGCTAATAGATATCGAATAGATAGCCAGTCCTGTTAAGAGCAAATACACCCCCCCCCCCACCTAGCGCTGCCTCAGATACAAGTTGAGTTTGTTCTCATAACTCAAGGGGGTCAACTGTGTTACGTTTTGTTAGCGACCAACGGGTGGCGCTGGCGTTGATCGTTTTAATCAGTGGCAGTTAAAAGGACTCCATGTATGATGATTCAATGTCGGGTCATTGTTTGTTTCACCCTGTCAGGTTTGTTTCATCTTGTCACGTTTTACTCATGGTTTTGTTTACGACTTTGGACCTTTCTGTTTTGATGACTGTGTTGTTTGAGATTTTGTTCCTGCCGACTTTATTTAATACAATTTGTCAAATACACCCTGCTCCTACCTCCTGCCTGCTTTTTGGGGGGTCCACCACCACCTTGAAATGGTGACAAACTCACAGATAATTCTCAATTAAAATAAATTCAAATGTCATTTGTCTACTCTAAACTGCCCCATGCTCACCAAATATAATACAGGTAACATCCGACTTACAACTGAGTTCCGTTCCGACCAAACGGTTGTAAGTCGAAATACATTCAAAATGTTGAATAGAGACTTGAAGGTTAAATGACTGGCAAACTTCCCCCCTCTGGTGCCATCACACGGTCGATTGCTGTGTGGGAGTGAGATGCCAGCTGGCCAAAATTGTCGTACGCGTTGCCGGCCTGCTAGCGCGTTGTGGTGCCAGGCGTAGAATTAAAATTGTAAAAATAGGGTTTGGAGGTCGTGGTCGTGAGTACGGGTGGTCGTAAGTCGAGCCGGTCGCAAGTCAGATGTTACCTGTACAGCAATGAGTGACTGAAATGGCATTGAAAGAAACGTTTTTTTCAATCAATGGCTCAATAGCCATTTATCCAAGGTTCAAGTTATTCTATGGAGATGATAAAGAATATATGATAGCTGTGTTATATTCTGTCTGCGTGTTGCCGTGTTTTTTTTTTCTTCAAAAATGTGTTGCTGCCGTTGTAAACATAGATGCTAATAGCACTGTAGGGTGTTGTTAGCATTCATCTAAATACGATTTATTCAGACACATTTTTGTGGTGTTTTTTTTACAAAGCGTGTTCACCATAATACTGTAGTTAAAATAACTGAGACTGAGGATAAATATTTGGAATGGTTGAAGATTCCAAACGTAGACACACAAATGACTCCGCCAGTCACCTAAAAAATGACGTCAAAATGTGAAATTCGTCACATAAACACAAGAAATATACAACATTAAAAAACGTTACAGCGTGCGATTTATCACTTTGTAGCGTATGATACTTATCTTGCTTATGTTCAATATTTGAACCGGGCATGGAAAAAAAACCAAATAGAAGCTTATTTTTTTACAACTGTGTAGGTGTGAAGTGAGTTGAGCAGAGTCACTTGCCACCACTTGTGTGCAAGTCTGAGCAAAAAAAATAAAATTGTCAAAAAAATGATCAACAGATCGACGCTCAATGTGACCTCACTTCCTGTCGTCATTCGTGCCTTTTGTATTTTTTTTTAGCATTAGCTTGTTGCTATGTGACAAGCGACACCTCACCACAAAGAAAGAATGCGATGCAGCTTCCATCAGGTATTTTTTTTTTGGGGGGAGGGGGGGGGGTAACCTGTTGTGGGTGGGCTTCTTGCTGCAGTCACTGACTGTGGTTCTCTCCCAGCAACCAATAGGTGGTCATCTGTCCTTTGCCTTTAATCTGCACGTCCCCCCGGAGCTCCAACTGGAAGCGGCCAGACTCTTGGAGGATGTCGCGAGTGGCCGATGAAACGTGGATCTTCAATGCTACACACGCACACACATTTCTGTTTCAATTTTTTTGTGAGGTCCGGCCGGATAACTCCAGAGAAGGAGTGAGGACCACTGTTGCTGATAAGTTTAGAGAAGAACTAGTGTTACATTTGAAGACTAAATGTCACTCCATTTCCCACTTCAACTTCATTAAAAACAAAGAAATAAGAAGTGGACTTGAAACTGAAATAACAACAGCAGTGAGGTTTCTGAATGGGTACATTCAAAGTCCTCACTCCTGTTGTGAATTTGGTTAAAATATTGTTTTACTTTTTGTGGTATGAACTTTTTCCTCTCATTAAACACGCGCGCACACACACACATAAACACACACAGTGAATAAAAAGTGAAATGAAAATACACACCAAAAAAATCCTTTTGGGTGAAACTTTAACAGATGCATATATAGGCCCTCTAGAAGCCTTTAGAATGAAAAACTTGTGAGGACCGGCAAAAAGGTAAATGTCCTCATCACGTATGGTATACAATGTTAGTGGTCCTCACAAGACCAGTCATACAAACACACACATACACACTTGTTAGATTCAAGTGGACATGAGTAGCGGTCATTTTCTTTTTGTTGTATCAATCATACAAAGGTCATCCGAAATTACATGATGCTAAATAAAAGTCACTCAGGCTGTTTTTAGCATTACTGCTACTGAGGGGAACCTCAGGATGATGTTTTCAGTACACCCAAAGAGGATCTCTGAGCTTAAGTACCAGGATGAGGCAGCCATTTTGGATTCGCACAATAGCAGACGTGCAAATGGGAAAGTGAAGATGTCAAAATGGCATGAAATAGTCGCACAATGGGGACATTTGCAAAAGTTCCATTTTTTTAAATGCCTCCAAAAATGTCTTCAAATGCAATCATGTGAAAATGACCAATATAGAAATGACTCAATTTTGAGAGTTTTGAAAGGCACTCATCAATGAAATGTATTATTATTATTTTCACTGGGCCTTTTTATTATACGACAGACAAAATAATTGCCCCAAGGTATTTTTCCACAAGAACTCGAGTCGCTGCTCCCGTTCAGAAAGAATAATGAGGGTAAAAAAAAAAAGAAAGGAAAACGTTCCTGACTAACAAAGTGAAGGAAATGTGTTGACCTTCTCCGGTGGACTCCATCCTGGATGATGTGTTGACCGTGTCGCCGAACAAGCAGTAGCGAGGCATCTTCAGACCCACCACACCAGCGCACACCGGACCTACAAACACACACGCACACAGATGCAAATTTAAACCTACATATTCATGGATGTTTTTTGTTTACGATGGGATACCAGGTATCAATATCAGTCTTATTTTTTTGTGTCGGTGTGTGTGATATTTGTGTGTTTTAACATGTAGATTTTGCGTGTGTTTTTGTGCCTGTTATTCATGCGTGTTCTTTGTTTATTTAGGATGGGACACCAGGTATTGATATTGTGGCAATATCACTTTTATCTTTTGAGTGTGTGTGTGTGTGTGTGTGTGTGATACTTGTGTGTTTTATCATCTATATTTTGTGTGTGTTTTTTTACCTGTTATTCATGCATTTTTTTGTTTAGGATGGGATACCAGATTTCAATATCATCTCAATATCAGTGTTATTTATTTGTTTTTGTCTGTGTGTGTGATATTTGTGTGTGTTAACATGTGAGTATTATTTTTGTGGGCTTTTCACCCGTTACTTATGTGTGTTTTTTTGTTTAGGATGGGATATTAGGTATCGATATTGCATTGATATCAGTCTTATTTTTTATGTGTGTTAAAGTGTACATATAATTTTAGTGTTTTGTTTCCTGATACCATTGTGTGTTTTTTGTTTAGGATGGGATACCAGGTATCGGTATCGTGTCGATATCAGTCTTATTTTTCGTGTTTGTGTGTGTGTGTGTGTGATATTTGTGTGTTGTAACATGTATACGTTGTATGTGATTTTGTACCTGTTGTTCGTGCGTATTTTTTTTTAGGATGGGATACCAGGTATCGATACAAGTCTTATTTTTTGTTTGTGTGTGTATGTGACTGTATGTGTGGTGTTAACATTTAAGTATAGTTTTAGTGTTTTTGTACCTGTTATTCATACGTTTTTTGTTGAGGATAGGATACCAGATATCGGTATTGTGTCAATATCACTTATTTTTTTGTGTTTGTGTGTGTCTGTTTGTGTGTATGAATTTTTTGTTTTTTTTTGTACCTGTTATATATATGCATGTTTTTGTTTAGGATCGGATACCAGGTATTGATATCGTGTTGATATCAGTGTTATTTTTTTGTGTTTGTGTGTGTCTATGTGTGTCTGTCTGTGTCCATGTGCGTAGTGTCCATGTCTGTATGTGTGAGCGTCTGACCACTGTGTATGCCAATCCTGAGCTTGAGCTGCTCATCGGGCCGATGTCGTATCCTGAAGGTGGTGACGGCGGCCAAAAGGGCGAGGGCCATACACGCAACTTCTGGGCCATGTAGCTTCCCGTTCCTCACTGGCAGCCCCGATACGACCATGTAGGCGTCGCCGATGGTCTCCACCTGGGGGCGCCACTCGACGTCAACACTCGTCGTTGCCTGCCGACGTCACGCAGCCTTACCTTGTAAACGTCAAAGTTGTCTATGATGGCGTCAAAGCATGTGTACAGGTCGTTGAGCAGCGTTACCACCTGGAAAAACACGTGTTGGAAAAGCTGCCATATTGTGTCTCCAGTCGCTCCGTACTCACCTCCATTGGGGTGCTCTCGGCGGAGATCGCGGTGAAGCCCACGATGTCGCTGAAGTAGATGGTCACCGAGTCAAACGCTTCCGCTTGAACCGTCTCGCCGCGCTTTAACTGCTCTGCTACTGAGCTGCAAGTGTAGAGTTTGGTCAGTGGGGGGCTGGATTGTGGATCGGTAACTATGCTCGTATGTAACTGTAAAGTGTCCTTGAGAGCTTTGAAAGGTGCTTGAAATAAAATGTATTATTATTATAATACGCGGTGTGGCGTGCGGTACTGACTGCGGCAGTATCTGGTAGAGAAGCGTTTCAGCTTTGCGTTTCTCTTCATGATACGCTTGTGTTCGTTCCTCCACCAGCTCCTCCAAGTTGTTGGCATACTGTTCCATGCGTGACAACAGGTTGTCCAGGATGTTGGTCCTGGACTCCCTGCGAACCAAAAATACACATTGATAATGTTTGGAGTATTTGTGAGGTTCCCAAGTGGCCCCTTTGAGAAGTTGCCATTTGTTTATTTTTGTTTTTTTTTTTAACTCATTCACTGCCAGACAATGTGGAAAAATGTGTCCACTCCATTGCCAGGGTTTTTGTCATTTTCACTCAAATTGCAGGACTCACATAATATTGAGTTTTAGGACAACATAAACATTCAATTCAGTGTAAGAAACCTCACACTCTTTTCTTTCATCAAAAAAAAAGTTAATTCCTAAATTCTATATGTCTGGAGTTATCTGGGCTTGAAATGGGGGTGGCTGAACAAAATACAATATAATATTGATTTATATAGCGCTTTAACAACAGCTGAAGATGTAACAAAGCGCTAACATGGACAAAAGGCAAATGATTCTCCTTGTGGAAGGGAAAATCATTGTCAGAGGTCTGACCAGCGCTTTATCGGCACCCCACTGCAAGAAAAACCAAACCCGAAGAAATTCGGCCAATTCCCGAATAAAGGGTTTTCGCCAATAGTGAGTTATTCAGGAAGCGCTTACTTGTTCTGCTTGCGTATCAGCATTCGGATGTGGTTGAACTCGGGTCTCTCCGTGGGCTCCTCGGCCCAGCAGCGCTGCATCAACTGACCCAGTTCGGGACTGTGAGCGTGCGGGTCCACTGTGGGTCTGAGACACGGCCATTCCCCCAGGATTACGCGGTCCACAACCTCTGCACAGGGAAGTCAGTCTACGCTTTGAGAAATCCCGGCCGGCTTGGCCCGCCTCGCCACCCCAATAGACTTGCACTCTGACCTTTAGGACTGAGAGGGTCGGAATCCAAGAAGAAGACTCCCCGGCGTAGCGCCACTTCCTGGAGGATAATGCCAAAGCTGTAAACGTCGCCTTTCTGAGTGCCTTGGGGAATCGGGACTTCGAGCCGGAGGAGTTCAGGGGCCATCCACAGCCTCTCTGAGGGATGACATCACATACGACCTTTCAACCCGACGTCATGCTAGATTAGATTAGCCTTTATTCGTCTCGCAGTGGAGAAATTTAAATTTCATGGCAGCAAAATGATGAAAGGAAAGGAAGAAGTAGAAAAACAAACTAGCTGCTGTAAAGGCAGCCACTCTTGTGGCGCCATATTGAAGTCAAAACAATAAAAAACTAAATAACAAACAATGTGACACAACACAATAGACACAGACAGGCATTCAATCTTAAACACTTTCTGCACTATTTTTGTTGTATGAAGCAGTTCTATATGAAAGCAGAGGATCAAAGCGTTCTTTTCACCAGTGGATCAGGGACGTCATGGGGAAATGTGCACATCTGCTACGAGCTAAATCTTGAAAGCAAACAAAGATGTAAGATCCATTGACGGAAATAGATTGTCTCACATCACCTCCCCCACGTAAATCCGCTTCAATTCCAAGCCGCAACACTTCCACATACGCATTGGTGCCAATCGAGATGACTTCACTTGAAGCCGTAAGCCACCACGATGTTTCACTTACGCGCATAGTAAGCATGAGCATCCTTTGCCGATTGGCTCTCCGCCTGCAGACTGCTCAGACCGTAATCTGTGATCTTCAGCACAAAGCGGTTGTCAACTACGCAGTTGGATGACTTCAGTTTCCCGTGAGACAACAGCACGCTGTTGTGGAGGAACACCATACCCTATGCGCACACGAACGCATCAATAAAGACTGTGATCACGGGAACAACGCCCCCTGGAGGATAGCGAGGGTAAAAAAGATGACCTTGACAATGTCATTGATGAGAGAATATTTGAACATCCAATCCAGAGTGATGCTGTCGTTCTCCAGGATGTCCTAACGTCCCAAAAAACAGACAGAAGCAAGGTTAGAAGATGCAGACACAAGATGCGATGCAAACCAAGTATACTGGCCCACATATAGGACAGTGTTTTTTGTATTAAAATAAGACTGAAAAATGGGGGTAATCTTATGTTCGCGGTCTAGACATTATACCCATTCAAAACGCTAGATGGCGCCAGATATCATTGAAGCGAATGGTAAACTTGACTCCACAGACCAAAAGCGAGGTGTCATCAATAAAAACAAAAATAGGGCCGTCTTATATTCGGGCCAACACAAACGTCCGACCATAGTTACACAAAGAAAGATGTTGAAAAAAGAGCGAAAGACAGAATACCTGGAGGCTGCCACGGGGACAATATTCGGTGATGATGCAGGTGTTCGGAGGGTCGATACAGGCACCGATAAATCGGGTCAGGTGTTCATTCTGAACGTCTCGCATCTGCATGGATGAAACAGCATCGTCAATATATATATATATCCGGTTACGGATTATTCCCATTTTAATGGTTTCCTATGGGAAAACATTTTTTGTGATACACACTTTTTGGCTAATACACTCTGTCTGTGAACCAATTAAGTTCGTAAGCTGACACACACACACACACACGCACACGCACACACACACACACACACACACACACACACACACACACACACACACACACACACACACAAAACATCAAGTGTAACAACTGACTACATGACATTTATACTCACGTGCTTGAGTTCAAACAGGACCTTCCTGTTCAACTCCACACGTTTCCTGTTGGTGTACTTGATGGCTACAATGTTTCCCTGCAAGAGGAAAAACATAAAAAATCAGAATTGATGATTGCCGACGATGCTGCGCGACTGGCGTACGCTGACCTTGTAATAGCCCGTTTTTGCAAACACTTGCACGTGACCATCCGTCATCAAGGAGCCGTAGTTGGAACCTCTCTACGGACAAAGAAAGCACGTTCAGCACTCGGTTGGGAGTTATGGGGCGCAGCGGTCAAGATGAGACCGACCAGAGAGAGCGTGATCCTGCTGCCGCTGCGGAGTACTTTGTCTAGGTTGCTCATGTGGATGTCGTCCCAGGAGATCCTCCAAAGCTGAGCCACCAGCTCCTTCTCCAGCTTCATCCTCCTACGGTGGGACACAACTTAATTTCCTTTTTTGGAATATATGAGAAAATTCCTCACCTGTAAATAAAAATAGCCACTGTCAAGGTCATAGTGAGGATGAAGAAAACCACGATGGACACCATCTGGTGGATGGTGATGGTCTCTGTGGAAACATAAAAATCTGATGAACACGCGCGGGTGCACCCTGGATGGGAAGCAGCGGGTGGATCGGTGGAACTTACTGGTGTGGCATGCGGGATTTTCGTTCTTGAATCCGCACACGGGAACGTCGGGTGGAGGAGCTCCGCCCGGCCAGTAAAGTGACCTTCCGGGAAGGGCCGTCAGATGCTCATCGAAGCTGTTGTATACCAGGACCATCTGGAAGCAAGTGTAACACTCACGAGTCTTAGCTTGGCACTCAAAAGCAAGGATGGGACTCGTTCAGTAAATTGTTAGTCAATGAGTTCATCGATTGTCTAAAAAAAGGGGGCGGAACCTTCTGAAACCACTTCCGGGTTATTTATTTTTTTTACAGATTTTGGACACTTTAAGTCATTTTTATTGGTGTTTTGCATTTGACTAAAATATCATACTGCATGTTTTGGGTATTTTAGATGCTATCAAACATTCTTCTGATGTCAGTTAGGTAACAAAAAAGTGATGTCGGTTGTCCTTTAAAGCGCTATATAAATAAATATGTAATTTTTTGTAATGTCAGGTATTTGAACACCTTCAATACACTGTAAGTAAAGAATCTGCTTCAAATTAGATATCAAGTAGACATGATGAACTTAATACAACGAAAATCAATATGTATGTATTGTATTTTGTATAGCCGCCCTCATTTCAAGCTCAGACAACTCCAGACCCATATAACTTAGGAATTAACTCTTTTTTTCTGATGATGAAAGAAGAGAGTCTAAGGTTACTTAGGCTGCTTTGAATGTTTATGTAGTCCTAAAACTGAATATTCTGTGGATCCTGCAATTTGAGTGAGAATGACAAAAACCCTGGCACTGGTGTGGACACATTTTTGCACATCGTCTGGAAGTGAATGAGTAAAAAAAACCTTTAATGTCAAAGTAGTACGTACATTATACTTACAATAGTTCAATTTTCACCACACAATAATGCCTTCAGTTGTTTTTACAGTGATCCCTCGCTACTTCGCAGTTCACTTATCATGGTTTCAGTGCATCCCAGATTTTTTTTTGCAGCGGAAAAAAAATCCAGAATAAATAAATAAATAAAAAAATGCAGAATGACAGGTTTTGTACAGTGATCCCTTGCTACTTTGTGGTTCGCTTATCGCGGCATTCAGTGCACCGTGGATTTTCAGGGGAAAAAACGTTTTTTATTTTTTTATTAATGCCATGCAAATGTGCAAACAAGCAAAGTAAAAGAAACAACACTGCAAACAACACTGCAAAAAAAGCAGACTAAAATCAAACACACTGGCTTTGAACAGCTCATGGAGCATTCTGCTGTTCTCTATTCTCAGAAAAAAGAAAGACAAAAAAGAGAAAGAGTGCCAACAACTAGCACTACAATGTTCTTCTCTCGGAGTAGTCAGTAGAAAAAGACGCTACAGTGCAGCGGAGTCAAGACAAATAGGCACAGCAGCAAAATATTGTTTTACAACATTGATCTTTAAACTATTAAAAAAGAGGTTTTATTTTTATTTATTTATTCTGCAGTATGTAGATTTGCATTGTAAAAAAAAAAAAAAAAAGCTGACTACATTGTACTTCGCGGAACGTATCTCCCGCGATAAACGAGGGTTCACTGTACATGGCTGTCGCTTGATTGGTTCCCAGCGCTAAAGTCACCCAATGACAGCACGATATCTCATGGTTTACAGCCATGTGGATTAGCTGTGCGTCTTCTCAGCCCCGCGCTACGCCCCCCTCTGTTTTTTCACGCGAGTTATTGTTATATAACTCTACTTCGTGGATTTTCATCTAATGCATGTGATCGTGGTCCCTATTAACAGTGAAAAACGAGGGATTACTGTAATCCGTTTTTAACGTGTGTATGTGTTCTTGACTGTAAAAAAAGTACTTTTTTGTGTTTCCTCTTTAGGAATATCGATTTCAATTATTTAAAAAAAATATTTTGTTGTTGTCACACACAGTTATGAGTGACAGGAAATGTTGGCGTGTGGACGTACCTGGAATGTGCTGTTGTCAGTATCGGTCATGTCCCACAAAGCAAAGTCAGACTCTCTGTCTCCATTTTCATCGAGCTGCAATGTTCCAGTGACTCCTGAACACAGACACACACATATACACACACAATCACACACGCCAAATGAAACAATTTCTTTTCTTTTGTTTTTTTGTTTTTGCCACAGGATTTCAATCAGGGCTAACCAGCATGGTCCCCCCAAGGCCCACATGGATTAGCCTGCGGGCGGCCCAACATCTCGAAATAGCTCAGCAATGATGGGATAATTGCGATTTCCCAGGAATATTATTTGCCGTAATTATTTGAAACGTTGATTACTGGCATAGATTTATAAGATTAAAAATGTGGCAGGTAGATATTTCAGTTTTATAATTATGATGAGAACCCATAACCATCAGCGGCGTTGTCACATAAATGGATGTCACTTTTACAGTACGTTTTTTTTTCTTGTGAAGCATTGTTGTCTAAGTATTGCAGAGCGTGCCGTTCATGAGGAATAACGAGTCACAAGCGTAAACCTGAGACTTGTTGCCAGGCAACAGCGGCGTGTAAATCAAAGATAAGAAATTAGGAACATTACACGTTGACAGGTAACAGGAAGTGACTTGTCTGAGCCTGCTGTTGTCCATTTTGTCTGTAGCGGCACAATGAGATTGGCAGCGGTGGGCGGGCAAGCGTTCCGCCGTGATGGATGTCCACCGGTGAGGGTAAAGAGATGAGCCTCGAGACAAAGCGTGTCGTTTTCGCGCCTGACTTTCTCGCCACAGCTGCCACACGTTGTCACATTTAATATTTGTGCTTCTCCGACAAGAAAACAGTCCAATGTGTCACCAGCTTTGCTCACCTCGTTTTCTACATTTAACGCATTCACTGCCAGATGTGCAAAAATGTGTCCACTACAGTGCCAGGGTTTTAGTCATTTTCACTCAAATTGCAAGACGTAGAGAATATTGAGTTTTAGGACTACATAAACATTCAATATACCGTAAGACACCTGAGACTATTCTTTCATCAGAAAAAAATAGTTAATTCCTAAATTATTTTCATCTGTAATAATAAAAAAATAATCAATGACTATTTTTCCAAAAAGCAATTGTTGGAGCTACTTGGGTCCACAAGGGGGCGACATGACAATGATCTCAATAACATTGTTGAATTGATATTGATGCACCTTGGCATGCTAAAAGATGGCAAATATCAAATTAAATCATGCGAAATTCTGAGAATACACCTATGGTCAAATGAATACATCCTGTAGAAATTATTTTAAGACACAGAATAGAGGAAGACAGGCTGCGCCCAAATTCATAGGCTGCGCCATCAGAAGGTCGCATTTTCGGACGCATGAGCTCACTCCCACAGAAACTCAACCGCAAATAGTTTCCAAACGTGAGACAGACAATTCGCAAGCCGGGTCCTTCAGGGCCTTCGAAGGTTGCCTCTCTTGTAGCCTTCGTGGACCAAATAAACCGTGGCAAATTCGGACATTCTTAACTCATTCACTGCCAGACGATGTCTAAAAATGTGTCCAATCCAGAGGCAGGGTTTTTGTCATTTTCACTCAAATTGCAGGACCCACACAATATTGAGTTTTAGGACTACATAAACATTCAATTCAGCGTAAGAAACCTTAGACTCTCGCCTTTCATCAGAAAAAAAAAGTTAATTGCTAAGTTAAACGAGTCTAGAGTTATCTGAGCTTGAAATGGGGGCGGCTGTCCAAAATACAATACAATACATATTGATTTATATAGCGCTTTAGTAACAGCGGAAGCTGTAACAAAGTGCTAAAATGGTCAAAAAGCAAATACCACCCCTCAAGGAAGGGAAAAACATTGTCAGATGTGTGACCAGCGCTTTATCGGCACCCTCCCACAAGAAAAAACAAAACCCAAACAAATTTGTGAATGGCAGCGAATGAGTTAATGTAGAATTGGACATCGTGCGGTCGAGTCGCGTCGGCATTCCTGTCATGGCGGCCGAAAATGTCTTCGGGAGTATTTCGGCCTGTGAACGGCCTGTGGATATTGCATTGAGTCTGAATTATGACTCTCACGAGGCGGGACGGCACGATTGGATGTTGTATCCATGGAGTACTGCACGCATCAAGTATAAAGTGCTTGTCTGTTTTGTACTGCGCCCAGGAGGCTAAGCAAGGCGGGCACACAGGAAGGAGCAGCACTCAGTTGATGCAAATATGTGACAACTTCTGCATTCTATTTCAAGATGACGTCATGATGTAAAAGTACATTACGATGGGGCGTTTGTTTCGCTCTTTCACACATAGCGTGTAACCATTTATGTTTTTTTCTTTCAACTGGAAAAGGGGATTATTATCGTTATTTTTCTGCTACCACATGTTTGAAATGCAAACTGTACATTGATTTTAATTGAATCAATCAACTGAGGCAATTTTTGGAAGTGCAGTGAGTCCCAACATTGATCGACAGCACCAGCACCCATCATCTGTCATGTCTACTTCATAACCCCAAATGTCCGCTGCTGGGAAATCAAGCAATCCAGACTCTGATGATGGATGACATGGTGATGGATGACCAACCAAAACAAAGGATAGGAATGAAGGGCAAATAAAGCAGAACACACACGCAAATTCCTGGCAAAGTGATTTGGGCAAGTGCAAGTCTGACCTGATATGTGTGCGTGTGTGTGCGTGTGCGTGTGTATTTTCAAATTCCACTCCCCCATCCCAATCCTGGATCATAGTTAAAAAAATTCATAAATCCTCTCCTGTCTAACTCCCATTTTGTAAGTATGCTACTTTCAAAATGTCTGCACACCTGTCTTTCTTTTATTTCACAATTTGGATTGACTTGATTTGACAAAAGAAAAAAAATATTGTGGTGCCCCCCCAAAAAAAAAATATTATTTTTACATTTTTTTCCTCTGAAAAATAAAAATGAAATAATTCCGTCTTTCCTGGATTTTGGATGGGGAGAAATATATTTCTAGATAATTCAATAAATTACTTCTTAACTGATTCACTGCCATACTCAAATTGCAGGACCCGCAAAATATTGAGTTTTTGGACTACATCAGGGCTGTCAAAGTCATTTTTTGCCATGGGCCACATTGTAGTTATGGTTTCCTCTCAAGGGCCTTTATGAATTTGGGGAAGCCATTAGAATATTTAATTCCCACCACATATTCTATATAGAGCGCACAACAAATTAATGAATAACTAATTTTCAAATCAGAAGTCAAGAATAATGGCTGTTATTGTGGTTTACATCCAAAAATATGATATTTTGGTTAGGATTTTAGCAAGCATCATAGAATTTCACAAGTTTGATTTGCTTTCGCGGGCCCAAAAAAATGATATGCGGGCTGGATTTGGCCCATAAACATTCAATGCAGCATAGGAAACCTTAGACTCTCTTCTTTCATTGGAAAAAAAGAGTTATTTCCTAAATTATATGGGTCTGGAGTTATCTGAGGTTGAAATGGGGGCGGCTGTACAAAATACAATACAATACATACTTATTGATTTATATAGCGCTTTAACAACAGCTGAAGCTGTAACAAAGCGCGAACATGGACAAAAGGCAAATGCTGCCACCTTGTAGAAGGGAAAAACATTGCCAGAGGTCTGATCAGTGCTTTATCGGCACCCAGCAAGAAAAACCAATGCCTGAACAAATTCGGGAATGGCGCTTCTCGTCACATTTTTCAATTCCTGAATAAATTTGGTAATGGCAGCGAATGTGTTAAATGACGTTGTAATATTTATATTTCTTCATTTTAGTGAATTAAAAAAAAAGATAAAGACAAAACATTTGCACACAGGTGCTTGAAAAAAGAGAATGTGTTTGTTCAAAATGATGAAAGTCAAACGGACCTTGAAAGGTTCGGTTCCACATCTGATGGGTGACCACTCCCCCCGGAGGCCGCGTGCCGGAAGTACTCATGGTTTCGTTGAGCGCATGCGAGTAGAGCATCAGGCCGTCGTAGAACCCTCCTGCGATGATGTTCATCTGGAACAGCAAAAAATGTTGTCATGCAAACAATTTGCACTGGCGGCGCTTGCGTGTTGTGGGATTACGATCACTGTCACGTCAATTCTAATTTATGTTCGATTCACCAATTAATCTTGATCTTCTACTCAAAAGCTGTGCTGTTTGCAAACAAAATAGGAATCCAATGTCGGCATCGGTTTGCTTATTTTCATTTCGGTCTAGCCAAGCTGAGCGAGAGAACCTCCTCCACAGCACCATCATGAAAAATATGCTTAAAGGACAAATTGACACCTCTGGACAAATTGTGTCAAATTGTGTCCATAATTTGTAAAATCACTTCAAATGATTTCTACTGAGCACATTTTACAAAGATTCCACCGCATATAGCTATATTTTACGTTTTAAGACTCGCGCTGAATATTCAGGAAGTCTTGTTCTCAAGTTGATGATGATGCCTGACGTGACGTCACGTCAGGAACGCCCCTGACCGAGAAAGTGACACACAATGCATTTTGGGTACTTTGTTTGGTCTGAAAACTTCGTGTTGATCCGTGTTGATGGTGAAATTAGAAGGAAAAACACATGAATAACGCGATGGTGAATCGTTGTGTGTCGCACCAACACATTCTCAGCAGACAAATCAGCCCCTTTCCAACGGAGCTTGTGTGCCATCCTGCATTTTCTGGGAGCTACATTGGAGTCCAGACAGCTCGAATTGATACAGAAGGGCTTCTTTAATCGATTGCAAACATTTATGCTTTCCTCTTCAGAACTATTTGAATCATATCAATCAATCATCGAACAATGCATTTTGGGTACTTTTTTTGGTCTGAAAACTTCATGTTTATGGCGAAATTAGAAGGAAAACACATAAATAATGCGATGGTGAATCGTTGTGTGTTGCACCCAGACTACTCTTTGATACTAGTTGATACAAATTCCCAGGAGACCAATCAGCCCATTTCCAATGGAGTTTGGGCGCCATTTTCTGCATTTTCTGGGACGCTACATTGGAGTCCTGACGGCGCGAATTGATACGGAAGGACTTCTTTGATCGATTGCAAACATTTATGCTTTCCTCTTCAGAACTATTTGAATCATATTCATAACTGGATGAGTAACAAGAAACCATCTTCTCCGAATCTGAACTCTCTGAAGCCATTGTTTTGTGTCTGGGGTATCCTGGGGTGATGTCACGAACAAGGGGGCGGGACCTTCTGAAACTCACCATTTCCAAGGTCATTTTGAAGCAGTTTTGGGACACTTTAAGTCATTTTTATTGGTGTATTGCATTTGACTAAAAATATCAGCCTGCGTGTTTTGGGTACTTTAGATGCTATAAAACATTTTTCTGATGTCAGTTAGGAAACAAAAATATGGTGTCGGTTGTCCTTTAACCAATAGTACATCCATGTCAGGAAACGACTGTCAGTATGTTGAAATATAGTAAAAACATCTGGAAGTGGTCAAACATTTTCCCTAAAAAAACTTACTTAGCCTGCTTTTTGTTTTTGATTCGTTCGTCTTAAAGTGAAATTTTCAGTTGTCACATGATTCAGCAATTTCTGTCAAAAGCGCATGGTAGGACCCAGGCAGGATTATTTCGACTAGCCTGAAGCCTATCGCGCCTTATTTGTTGTATATTTCAAAATCGAAGTCTGCTCGGATTTTGACGACACGTGAGAATATACAACGCAAATACACAATTACCACTCAAAGATGACTTAGTGTTTGCTGACATTTATTGCGTTCGCTGAGAGTGTGTGTGTGTGTGTGTGTGTGCGTGTGCGTGTGTGTGTGTGTGTGAGTGTGTGCGTCTATGGGTGTGTGTGAGGCAGAGCTAAGCTCATTAGTGTCTCTCAGCTGTCTGCTACTGATTAACTAGCTTTACAAGCAGCCCCACAAACTGCTCATGCACACACACACACACACACACACGCAAACACACAGAAACACACACACAGACAAAGGGTGTGTGTGATAAGGGACACAGGGTAGTGCAGTAATGTGATTACGTGTATTGCTGCATAGAGCAAAGTGGCTGATAGCGGGCCGCTTGTCAAGATGAGTGCGACATTTGGATGGAAATGAGCGCATGTTAGCTTAGCCTTTAGCGCCGAGTGGAAGGTCTATTTTTATTTGTGCCTACGTGCGTGTCCACACTGACCAGCGAGTCGTCGATGGTGTAGTTGAACATCCTCTTGGCGTCCAACTTCAGGTTCTCGACAAAGTCCTTGTACTCGGTGTTCTGAGGCTCTCGATATGTGAGGATCTTCACACTCTGAAGAAAGAAAAAAAAAGCAAGTCATTATGTCTGTGATGGAACAGGTACATCGTGTGAGCGTGATGAGACAATACGTGTGATGGGGCGTAGGATAAAGAAATAAACGACATGTGACACACGCTATGATGTTAGCGTGTCACACATCATGTCAACGAGACAACGATACAGAGGACATGTCATCAAGTGGACAACGCGTGAGATATATGTCACGTCTACAAGGTGTATGACGCTCGGCGTCCTGTCAGAACGCCTCTGACACGTGTCGTGACGTCAACATGTTTGTCACACATCGCTGTATCAAAGACGCCAACACGTGACATATTAGTTACGTGTATGAAATAAGCCGCCATTTTATCATTTCACCAACACGCATGACACACGTCATCCTCTCAATGACATAATACACATGACACCTTGTTAACATGTATGACAGATGTCATTCTTTTACTCCCTGGTGCTTTCTTGTATCTTTGTGACTGCTTTATTTCCTATATATATGATAGTTGTCCATGTTAAGTGCTTTGTTTCAGCTTCAGCTGTTGTGAAAGCACTATATAAATCAATATGTATTCGATTGTATTGGTCAGAATAGCAAGCGTGACACTTGGTCTGTGAACAACACGTACATGAAACATTCTGCGTAACATGCATTGACACATGTTCGGAACACGCTAACGACAACTTTTCATAACACCATAAACGAAACATGATTATGACAGCATAAAGCCCGACACATCATTCTTCAAAATAACACGGATGACGTGTGTCGTGTCAACATGGCAACAACACATGTGAGACACATTATCCGGTCGACATGAGACACATGTCTTCAAGAAAATGACACAACGCCACGTAACACACGCCATGGGGTCAACATTGTCACGTTTTGGTTGAGGGCCAATGGGTGGCACTGTAGGGCCCCCGCCTGCAGCTGCACAGGTGTTGGTCGTTTTCATAAATGGCAGTTAAAAGGACTTCTGGCACGACCATTCAGTGTCAGGTCATTGTTTGTTTCACCCTGTCAGATTCGTTTCGTCTCATAATGTGTTACTCATGGTTTTGTTTGCTACTTTGGACATTTTTGTTCTGATGACTTTGTTGTTTGAGATTTTGTTCCTGCCGACTTGAATGCAATTTAATAATTTTTTTTTGGGGGTCCACCACCTTGCAAAGCGTGACAAACATCATGTATGAGAGACATCATTACCAAACATGTTGAAATGGTAGTGGGAGGAGATTTGGGTGGCTTCGGGGGGGCTACCTGGAAGGCCTTCCTAGCCACGGAGTCGTCGCTGTCGCCGCGTGCCCATGGCTGCTGATGTTTCGACTTGAGGCTCTCGCCAAACACGTCGATGAAAAAGAAGACGTATTGCTCGTGGGGAAGGTCGGCCCGGCGGAAGTGCACCATCAGATTCCTGAACACGTCAGGGGAGCAGCACACGAACATCACTAAGGAATACACACACACACACACACACACACACACACAAATGAGGAAGTGAGATATTAGACTTGTTTGGAAGTGTAATGGAAGATCAAGCTAAGTGTGTTTCTCCAACCTCAAATATACCACATCCTGTTTCTCATCTTGTTTTTTTTTGTGGATTATTTCACAACATGATGTTCTTATTAAGATGTGGCTTAATTCACTGGAGTCACCGCCCCTTTAGTGTGTGTTGAATAACACGTTTAGTGAATGTCCTTGTGGTGTTTGTTGTGTAGTTGGTGCGTGATAGAGTTGGTTTCGGTAGTGCGTGTATGCTGTGTCTCGTTTTCCTATCATGCGTCAGGAAGTCTCTGGAGCGGCGTCATGAGTGCTGCTGCTGTTCCTGTTCCAGCGCCTCTATTGTTCCACTGGCAGGAAATCAGCAGTAATAGCGGCCATGTACGCACACATGCATGGACGCACACGGCTAAAACATTGGAAGCTAGAGCGTACCCCCCCCCCAATCCCCCTCGAAACAAACGTGAATTACGTGAGCTCCTCTTCATGCTACATGTGTCAACACTCGCCATCTTAGCGGGATCAGTTTCACTTGAAAAAGAAATAAAATACTGGATTCTTATTTGTCTGTCAGTTCGAATCCTATCTTCATGGTTCCATCCAAAAAATAATTTTATTTATGCACAATTTTTGTCAATTGCACATACGTCACACAAAGATGAGTGCCAGCCGGAAATGAGATTTTGTTTGCCAGAAATTGCAACTGTGGAACAGTTGCGGCTTGGAATTGAAGCGGATTTACAGAGGACAGGAGATGTGAGACAATCTTTTTTCGTCAATGGATGCTACAGCGTCATGTTTGATTTCAACATTTAGTATTTAGATCCACTGGTGAAAAGGACGCTTTTATCCTCTCCTCTCTCATCTAGAATTTCTTCATACAACAGACGGTGCACAAAGTGCTTCATATTGAATGTCTTTTGTGTTGTGTCACATTTGGTATTGAGTTTTTTGTTGTTGTTTTCAAGATGTCACCGCCAAAATGGCTGCCTTTACAGCAGCTTCTATATTTTGTTTTTCTACTTTTTCCTTTCCTTTCCTCACTTTGCTGCTGTGGAATGTAAATTTCTCCACTGCCAGACGAATAAAGGCTAATTCAATCCAAAGTATAATTGCCAAATATTACTGGAAGACAAGAAGAAACATATAACACACAGAGGTATTTTTTTAAATTTGATGTTGTTGAACCGAATGGATGAAAGTGTGAGCAACAGGAAAAAATAAACAAGAAAAAAATATCAATGTGTGTCCTAAAAGTTTTTTTTTTCTGAAAATATAAAAAAAATGACATGGGCCATAACAGACGACACATGCATAGGTTTAATGAAGGATTTTGTTGTTTTATAAGAATAGGGAATGAAACCAAAAATTCTCAAGATACAAAAAGGAGAAGAGTCGCAGTACCTTACATTGCAGTAGTTTCTGAAAAATTACAAAGAGTCCTTTGGCAACACAAAATTCCTACTTATTTCAAACCGATAAACATGTTAAGGGAAAAATTAGTGCATCCAAAAGAGGCTACCAAATGAAAAACAAAGTAATGTAGTTTATTCCATACATTGTAAGAATGAAAATTGTAAAGAGCAGTATATTGGGGAGACTCAACAAATTCTCAAAAAAAGACTATCAACATCGCAGGGATAATACAAGTGGGCCTCAATCGGCAGTACACTTGCACCTAAAAGCTAGCAACCACTCATTTGACGACAATGAGGTTAAAATCTTAGCGAAAGAACATTGATGGTTTGAAAGGGGGGTAAAAGAAGCGATTCTTATAAAACAACAAAATCCTTCATTAAACCGACCGGTCTGGTGGGGTGAGGTTCAATTTGGATCGTTCATACAATAGCCTGCTTAGGCAAAACAGGTTAGGCAACATTCGTAATGCTGTTGAGGTGATACCGGTGGGAGTGGGGCAAATAGGCCAGTCGTTAGTCAGGAATGTAGGAACAATCAGTGGGGCCACAGGGAGTGGTCCTCTGCCGCCATGTCTGGACATTAGGGATATATAAATAGGGCCGATGCGACCAGTCAGACTTTAGTTCGCTGACGAAGCCTCTTGGATAGGAGGCGAAACGTCCGAAACCTTCAAATTTGTACAGATGACGGCTGAAGAAACCTTCTCATCGATGGACCACTCCTGTACGACTGAGAGCTTACACAGACGTATAGCTAAATAAATAAAATAAAGAAATACACAAATAAAGAAATAAACACCAGTTAAATAAATAATTAAATAAATGAATGACTAAATAATTAAATGGTTTAATTTAAAAAAAGTTTAAATTATCCAATAAATGTTGTTCCACTTCACGATTGTGTCCCACTTGTTGATTTTTGACAAAAAAAAATATTTCATACCTTTATGTTTGAAGCCTGCAATGTGGCGAAAGGTTGCTAGATTCAAGGGAGCCGAATACTTTTGCAAGGCACTGTCTAAAGCGTTATTAGGGACAACGATAACTTTTTGAAATCAGCAGCACAGCCGGTCCTGATTGCCCCCGATCTGTTGCAAAAAAAATAAATACATTGGGGGGCTCGTTTATGCAAAGCAGCTTTTAGAATCTCCATTCAAAGCAGCTGCTGTGATGTCATACGCTACAGAAGCCAAAATGAAAAAGCACGTCTTGCCATTGTACCTCATTTTGTCATCTTTCCGCCAAATGTGATCACTGGTTGTCTTCACGTGATGACGGAAAGCTGGATATGTGTGTGTGTGTGTGTGTGTGTGTGTGTGTGTGTGTGTGTGTGTGTGTGTGTGTGTGTGTGTGTGTGTGTGTGTGTGTATGTAAAGGCTTGTCACCCGCTAACATCTGGCTGTGCATTAATGAAGCGCATAGTCTAAATTTAGATCTCGCAAGCTGAATTTTATTCACACTAGCTCATTTTAGAATTTAGCGAACCCTCCCCGCAGCCTTCGCTGCTCGATCAACTCGTAAAAGCGACGCCGGGAGTTAAAATGTTGCGCGTTTGATGAAAATAACAATCAAATGTTAAGACGGTGGCGAGAAAAGCGGGCGAGTGGAATGAGCGTGTTTGTCAGGAAATAGCTGTACATCTGATAGGCACGCCGCAGTTTCCTTATAAGGCCGCAGGTTGCTGACCTCGGTTAATGAATGTCCTGTTTGGGAGGCGGCTGGGAATGCGCGCGCACGCAAACCCACACGGTGCCCAATCGAAGGCTCGGGTGCATTTTTTTGGAGCCGAAATACATCAGTGATATAGTTTGCTTGCATTGACGCTTGTCAAACGCTTGATGAAAAGCTTCAAAGACAAAAAAAAAAGACCAAACAACATTCAAATGATGTGAAATCATAGAAGCTAATGTGTTGATGAAAAAATAAGACAATTGTATGTCTGTTGTTATTAACTCATTCACTGCCATTTCCGAATTTATTCGGCAATTGAAAAGTGTGACTGGAGCACCATTCCCGAATTTGTTCGGGTTTGGTTTTTCTTGCAGGGGGTGCCAATAAAGTACTGGCCAGACCACTGGCAATGTTTATTCCCCTTTTCACGAGGGGCTAGCATTTCCCTTTTGTCCATTTTAGCGCTTTGTTACAGCTTCAGCTGTTGTGAAAGCGCGGTATAAATCAATATGTATTGCATTGTATTTTGTACAGCCTCCCCCATTTCAAGCTCAGATAACTTAGACCCATATAACTTAGAAATTAACTTTTTTTTCTGACAAAAGAAGAGAGTCTAAGGTTTCTTACGCTGAGGTGAAGGTTTATGTAGTCCTAAAATTCAAGTTAATATTTCACATGCTAAATTTCAAATTGAAAAACAGTACACGTTTGACAAAGTTGATGTATATTGGAAAAAAAAAATCAATGCTTGTAAGTAAAAATATCAAACTTAGAAAGCTCAAAAATATTATTTTTAAAAATTGAAACTAAACCGCAAATTCTTCTAATTCGTGAATGATATTTTACATTTATGAGGGCTCAACATACAACAAAAAAAAGAAAAAAAGTTCTCAAAAAAGAAGAAAAATATCTCGCCTTGCAACCGAAACTATAATTGAAAGAAATATACAAAATATGATTTTTAAAAACTGAAATGAAACCACAAAATTCCAATATTAGGTGAAACATATTTTTCATTTATGAGGGTTCAACATACAGAAAGAAAAATCCCCTCTTAAAAAAGAAAAAAAAAAGATCTATTGGCTATTGCAAAGTTTTCCTATTTATTTATTTAGCTAATTTTGTTTTTATTTATTTGTCTATGTATTTATGTATGTTTTGTATATTTATTTGTATATTCATTTGTCTATTTATTTATGTAATGATCGATGTATTGACTGATTTATTCGTTCATTCATGCGTTCATTTATTTATTTACTTATCTATTCATTTATCTATTCATCTATTTATTAATCTATCTATCTATCTATCTATTCATTTATTTATGCATTTATTTGTGAATTTATGTGTGAAATTATGTGTGTATTTATGTATTTATTTGTGTATTTATGTATTTATTTATGTATGTATTTATGTGTTTAGTTAGTTAGTTAGTTAGTTAGTTAGTTAGTTAGTTAGTTAGTTAGTTAGTTAGTTAGTTAGTGCCGCAGCTCTTTGTTTGTTTTGTAGCAGTTTGATTTATCTTGGACAGAGGCTTCAACTGGTTTGAAAGTCGCCTCATCAATCAATTCTTCCGAAAATGTTTTTCTTAGATTTTTGCAATCGTGAGCCAAGCTGACATGGTAGCAAGCGTTCCCGCAGTACCTTGAAGTGGATAAAAAAAAGCAGTCCAAGCTGCCGTCTGACATCGATCTAATAGGGAAAGTGGGGTGGCGGGTGAAGGGTTGAAGGAGGGGGGGCGTCTCATGTTTCCACTGCAGCTGCCCTGCGGCAAACATGGACGCTAATGGCGGTGTGCACCAGTTAACGGGTGTTGTTGTCAATAAGGTGGCGCGTAGTGTGTGTGTGTGTGTGTGTGTGTGTGTGTGTGTGTGTGTGTGTGTGTGTGTGTGTGTGTGTGTGTGTGTGTGTGTGTGTGTGCGCGCGCGTGTCCGTGTTTGTGTGTGTTTGTGTGTGTGTGTGCGTGTGTGTATGTGCAGCAACCGTGATCGCCGTAAGATTGAGGAAGGAATTTTCTCGTTGATTTATGATAAAACGTCTTGTTTTGCTTGTTGTTGAAATCTTTCTAGAAAATTCAGGCGGGGTGATATGAACTTAAAATAAAAACTCAGACTTTTGTCAACAAGCTCCCATAACTGATTTTCATCATTGTTTCTCAGAAGAAAAATATTTTAAAAAAGCAAATAATCACAACTTTCCCCCGCCCCCATTAGTGGAATTTGTGATATTTCTGCCAAACATCTTTTTAAGAAACAGGCACACCCAAACAAATGCGGCTGGATGGATGCGTGGCTTGATGAGCCCGCGACGAGAAGAAAGGAGCATCAGCGCAGAGCGCCGATGAATATGTGGAACTGTCGCGGCTTGGAATTGAAGCGGATTTACGTGGGATAGGAAATGTGAGACAATCTCTTTTTGTCAATGGATGTTACAGCTTCGTGTTTGCTTTCGACATTTAGCTTGTAGCAGACGTGCACATTTCACCATGATCCACTGGTGAAAAGGACTCTTTGATCCTCCTCTTTCATCTAGAACTGCTTCAAGTCACAAAGAGCAAGTGCTGAAGAATTCATGACCCTGTGTCTTTGTGTTGTCATAGTATTTGTTTTTTTGTTTTGAAGAATAAGCGGTACGGAAAATGGATGGATGTTTTTTTTTACTTCAAGATTGCGCCCCGACAGTGGCTGCCTTTACAGCGGCTCCTGTATTTTGTTTTTCTATTTCTTCCTTTCATTTCCTGTTACTTTCACCACTATGCTGCTGTGAAATGTCAATTTCTCCATTGCGAGACGAATAAAGGTGAATCCAATCCAAATACCCACCTTTTCAAGATTACGGTTTGAAGCCACGAACTTTCAATCATTTGCCGCGTAATTTCGGATTTACATGCACCCTGCTGAAACTATAGCGGAAGATCCGCCGCTGGAAAAGTCCCTATTTGCTAACAAGCAAGTACAAGATTAACAAACACAAGCAGAACGACAAGACCAGCTGAGAAGATGCTGAAGCCATGGAGAAGGAGCTGGGGGGGGGGGGGTTCAATTTTGGGCAAAATTGTCACAGTTAACTCATTCACTGCCAGTGCCAGGGTTTTTGTCATTTTCACTCAAATTCCAGGACCCATAGAATATTGAGTTTTCCGACTACATAAACATTCAATACAGTGTTAGAAACCTTAGCCACTCGATTCATCAGATAAAAAAAGTTAATTCCTAAATCAAATGGGTCTTGAGTTATCTGAGCTTGAAATGGGGGCGGCTGTAGAAAATACAACACAATCCATACATATTACGCTTTAACAAGAGTTGAAGCTGTAACAAATCACTAACATGGACAAAAGGGAAATGCTGCCCACCCGTGGAAGGGAAAAAAAAAACATTGCCAGAGGTCTGACCAGCGCTTTATCAGCACCCTCCCGTAAGAACAACCAAAACCTGAACAAATTCGGAAATGGCAGTGAATGAGTTAAACATCGACTCCAGAAGCGGCGGATCTACTGACCTCTGCTCTCGTTTTGTATGTCGGCGAGTATTTGCGCGTAGTCAACATGGGGGCGGTTCTCTTCAAAGACGCTGTCCTCTAGCGTGATGTTGATCATCTTGAGCACGTCGTACAGACCCTCCACGGCGAAGTAGCACGGGCGGTCGTCCACCTTGTTGTCGTTGAACATCAGCAGGACGTGACGGCGCCAGCCAAAGCGCTGGCAGATGCGCAGGGCAAATTTGCCCAGTTTCTTGTGGGTGGGGCCCGTGTTAGTGATGGACGGGTAGATGTCGCCGTAGAAGGCCACGGCGGGGGCTCCCGCCGTCACCATGGGGACGCCCCAGTGGGTGGTGAACAAGCCCACGGGTGACGATGTGTACGAGCAACCCGGTCCGATGAAGGCCCAGGGGTCGTGAACCATCTTCATGTCGACCGCCATTAGCGGCGCCACCGACTCGGAGCAGACGCCATGAATGTCCTCGCTGCTCTTGAACACGTAGTTCAGGTGGACGCCGGGCAATAGGGTGGGGTCATCGTTGACCCGTTGGAACGCCCGTAACAGGGCGGGGCCTACGCGCGGCCACGCCCACGGGTAGGTTGTGTTCTTCTCTGGGAGGATGATGGCCAGCGTTACGTTTTGCCGTCGCTGACGACTGCAGAGGTTCCGCTCCGGGTGCAACAACAGCGCCAGGAGCAGGAGAAGCAGGGTGACGACACGGTGGTGGGATGGGGGCTTCTTGGGTCTGGTGCGGGGGCCCATCTTGATGACCCTGAGAACACCCCATGGACTCGTAAAATGGCACAGAAAACATTTACAAAACATCTCACGCATGAAAAAAAAACATCTCATCAAAGCCAGGAATAGCTCCAAATATATCCCGAGAAAGTCTGCTACATGTTTTTTTTTTGTTTTGTTTTCACAAATCTCCCGAAACGGCTCCAAGAAAAGTTCATCAAGATTACAAAATGCTTCATAAAACATATCAAAACGTCGTTTATGGACCCTAGTGCATTTTGGATACTTTTATGAGACCTGAGGAGATATGCAGAAGGTTTCTGTTGAGACATTTCAGAGATGTTTTTCAGAGATCATGAGCAGGTTTAATGACTTCATTCTCGGGCTGGGAAATCATTCAAGATCAATAAATATCGCAACAGACAGCGAAGTAAAATCAATGCTAATTGCGCTCAATATAATTACAAAATATTTTTCTTTAAATGAAAATGAAGAAGAAAAGACGGCATTATGCACAATTTGAGTGCCATTTTTCCCCTCTGGGCGGTTGTGTTTTATTGAAGTTAACCTTTAACCTTTTTGATAGGTTTTAGAGATTTTTATGAGGTTTTAAAAATAGTCTGTCTGCCTCTCAATGTCTGTCTGTCTGTCTCCGTCTCTCTCTGTCTGTCTGTCTGTTTCTCTTTCTTGCTGTCTTTCTGTCTGTCAATCTCTTTGTCTGTCTATCTGTCTGTCAATCTCTTTCTCTGTCTGTCTATCTGCCAATCTCTTTCCGTCTGTCTCTCTCGCTCTCTCTCTGTCATGTCTTTCTCTGTTTCTCTCTCGGTGTCTTTCGGTCTGTCAATCTCTGTTTGTCTGTCTGTCTGTCTGTCAATCTCTTTCTGTCTGTCTCTCCTTTCTCCGTGTCTGTCTATCTCTTTCTCGGTCTGTCTGTCAATCTCTTTCTCTGTCTGTCTATCTGTCAATCTCTTTCTCTGTCTGTCTATCTGTCAATCTCTTTCTGTCTGTCTCTCTCGCTCTCTCTCTGTCCTTCTGTCTGTCTTTCTTTCTCTCTCTGTCTATCAATCTGACTCTCTCTCTGTTTCTGTCTGTCTGTCAATCTCTTTCTCTGTCTGTCCATCTCTGTCTGTCTCTTTCTCTCTCTCTTTCTGTCTGTCTGTCAATCTCTTTCGCTGTGTCTCTCTCTCTTGCTGTCTGTCAATCTCTTTCTGTCAGTCTGGCTCTCTCTCTTTCTCTGTATGTCTGTCTGTCTCTCCCTCTCTCTCTCTGACTTGTCTCCTAATAAATTTTGCCGCCATATCGCCTAGCCCTGGTCCATACAGCATTTTAAGAGTTATGTCGAAACATATATGAATGGTCCCTTAGCACAAAAATATCTCTGAAAAGATTTCCTCAATGTCTTCTAAAAAGTCCTAAATATAGCTACACAAACTTCAGAAATATGTCCAAACGTCTCATAAAATATATAGGCCTGGAATAATGTCGACTCCTAAACATACCAAAGCAAACATCCTAAAATGCATCGACACGAAGCTAACACTCTATACATCCGACTCTGAAACGTCTGCGAGATCTCTGCTCACAAACCACCGCTCAAAGTTTTCCTCAATGTCCCATAAATGTCTCAACACAAACCACATTAAATGTAAATTTATCCTCACAACCCCCATAAATATCTGGAAATGTCTCAGAAAATAACTCACATCCCCATGCGAACATAAAATGAATCCTAAGGTTACTCCTCAATAGAGCCAAACAAATCTCATAAATACCTCTAAAGGTCGGTCTCAATTTCTTGCAATATAATGTCGAAAGTTTAAATCAGGGGGGGGGGTCTTTAATTTCATCAGGGACTGGGTTCATGCTAGCTCGGAATTTTAATCAATATACCTGTCGCTACAAGAAATAAAAAACTTAAATGACTCAAAGTATAGTGATACCTTGGCTTTACCTCACAAACGTTTCAGCTCACTAACATTAAATTTGCGAGCATATAGTCTTGGCTAACGAACTAGTTTTCGGCGGACGAACCAAACCACAGAGCTGGCGGACTAGTTTTCGGCGGATGAACCTCAAAACCACACGGTCAAACAGCGCCACTGTGGCTGGCGGACTAGTTTTCTTTGAGTGCAGACGCAGTTTGTTATCAAGTGGCGCTACTATAGAACTGAAAAAGACCCCACCGCGGGCTAGTGTTAAGCCAAAGAGGACACAAAAGAAAATTACGGTCAAGCAGAAGAAGGAGATCATCAAAAACCACGAACAAGGTGTGCGTTTGGGTGACTTAGCGTCCCAGTACCAGTATGCTAACGACTTTATTATATAGTACAGTTTATTTCTTTAATTAAATTACATTTATTATACATAAAATAAGATATATTTTGTGTATTTTTAAGGCTTATTTAGAAGAAAATTGTGTTTTATGGGGACCTGGGAACAGATTATTCTCATTTTCAATGGTTTCTTATGGGAAATAAATGTTCGGCAGACGAACCTTTCACCTTACATACACTTTCTGGGAACTAATTGAGCTGATGTATCACTGTATCTTCTAAATGTCACCTAAATGGTTTCTCACAAATCTCGGGAAAGATCTCCAAGTGTGTCATCACATATCAAAACTCATCACAAAGGGTTAGCAACATAAACCTGGCAGACTGATGCTGTCCAAGCACGGTAAGTGCAAATGTCCCGCAGTTAATGAGCCGTTCAAAAGGTTCATGAGTGAATGGACTAATTAATAAGTTCATTTTGAATAATGAGAGCCATTCGATTCCCGAGGTCATGCAAAAAAAGGTCATCACATTCTCAATATTACATTTTGGTCCTAATTCATCTTGACAGGTGGCTTGGATGAAAACAAAAATGATGTTATGTAGAAGATATGTGGCAACGGAGTTGTTTGGATATTTTTCATTGATGTTATTTCGCTCAGGTTTGCTTTCCACTAATTTCAGTACATTTTGTTCCGGGTTATTAAAAATTGTCATTTTCTTTGTCTATTTATAGTGGAATTTGTTCTGTTGTCTCATTTTCAAGTCGATGATTGTCATGTGGTATTTCAATTAATATTGCCCCCAAAAAGTTGATAGCTCGCTGCAATAATTATATTGATCCATCCCGACCAAATGTTGCTCTTTTTAAGGGACCTGCAAATGAAGTTACATCCAATTTGAACAGCGCTAAAGAACATGATACACTGCCAAAATATCTGTCACCTAAACTTGATTAAAGGGGGGTGCACAGGAAAGCCATCCACCGGAATAAACTCAGTGTCAGTTGCCAACAATGGTGTGAGGAAACTCTGGTAGCCAAACAAACAACATGCAGATTGGGGTCGCACTGCGGAGATGGTTTTATGGCAGACGGAGTGGTTGCCCAAGTTAATCTTAACACAAAATGCTTCTCTTTGCTCTGATTTAGGACGATCCCCAAACAGCCACACACAGTTTCGTAGACACGCTCAGTTCAAGGACATTCTATTGCAACAAGATAGAAAGTTAATGACATTTTTGCCTGTTTTTTAAGCCTTTAATTTTGCAGAACTCTTTAATTCTTAACCCTCATGTTGAAAAAAAATCATGTTGATTATGTTTCGGGTCATTTTTAGCCGTATGTAAAAATCCACACAAAACAGCCAAATAATAGGTGACATCAGCAACAACTGTTTCTGAGGTGTTATAAACATACTTGAAAATAGAGACAACATTGGAGTATTTTACAATTGTTTTGGAGAAAGGAAAAACAATAGATATCCAGTGTTTTAGTCAACACAAAAATTGAAATGGGTAAAATTGAAACCGTAACATAATATGAGGGTTAAGACATTGATACAATTTGAACATTTTTTCCATACTTTCAACACTTTCTGATGATATCTTGCTGTAGATTTTTTTGTCACATTTCTATTTCATCTCGAGCATTTTTGAAAAATATTGAAATGAACCAAATTAGGACATACCGTATGTGGCTAGTGTCTAACACAAACGACAGTGATTTTTAAGTCTGGAACGATTCAAATGACAAAATGTTTTGGATGTTTTTCGAGTTATGAGCCTTCGTTGATAACTAAGTGCACCTTAAAAGGAGAACAATATCCATTAAGAACTTTTATGTCACTTCATGTTTTACAATTAAATATATCATATAAAATATTTTGTTCTTACCTCAAAGTGTGTGGTCTTGCATCATCGTGTTTTTCACTTTTGTTGATTTAGTTTTTTTAGCTAGCACACGAACAAGCTAACAACAGAAGTCTGCCAAAAGGACGTCAAACCCAAAAACTATGTGTATTGATATTTATAAAAAACAAAAATAACATTATCCTCCATTACCTTAAAAATACATGGGATAAAAAAAATACAAAATAAAAAAAGAATCGTTCAAAGTGTCCGAAGCTGGCAAAAGTGAACCACTTGCACTCCTCACTCACTCAAACCCACTTGAAATTATTACTGAAATTGGCGCCAAATCATTTCCATGTGTTGTTTTCACACAACTTGTAGATCAGAGACAAAAACACACACAAACTAAACAAATAAAATGAAAATCCAACCAGGCAAGCAACAGAGGAGCCTCAAAACAAACCCAAAAAAATGTGTCCAGGAGTGAATGACAAAATGAATGAATGAATGAATGAATGAATGAATGAATGACGGTGGCGTCAAGTGGAGACAAATTGTATGTCCTCTGTCTCCATTTGTCTTCTCTCGCAGACGCGAGCGAGACAAGAAGTGCGGCAAGCAAACACAAACACAACGTTAAAGAGGCAGCAGACGCAGCGGCAGCAGCAAACCAGGAGGAAGCCAAGCAAGCAAGCAAGGGAGGGACTGGACTGGAGGAGGGTCAACGGGAGGAAATGAGACAGCCACGACAAAAAGAAAAGATAAAGATAAATAACAAATGGGAGGAAATGAGATGCTCAGAAAAGATACGTTTGTTCACCATAATAGTAAATATTACGCTCATAATTACACGATGTTATCAATCCGGCGCACAATCAATCGTCCTCATATTTTGCGATGATTCTGTCTAGTTGTCGATATGTTATATGGCTTTGACAACACTTGTTTATTTAAATGTAAAATGAGATATCAGACACATCATTGTCATTATATTTTTTAGTATTGGACATAAAGTCTCATCAGTGCTGCCATACGTCAACACACACGTGCTCCTGCCGGCATGTCACGTGACACCTCCCATGTGGATATTACATACATGTACGATTCATATGACACTTTCCGGTTGTATCACTTTATTTGTCCTACATCGTGAAAAAATAAGCCCTCTTGAAAACAGCACAAACTACACAGGATACACTTGACAATGCCAAAACACTATTTTTGTCTTAGTGAAACTCATTAACTCCTTCAACACATCTCTTTAGAAACAAGATGGTGCCAAAGCACCATTTTTCCTTAATGAAACTCCCAAATTCACTTCAACAGTTCGCTGCCTCCAAAAATATCACAATAAGATGTGAATACATCACTTTTACTTAAAAGAAAACACTCAACTAACTCCAACATAGCTCATGACTACAAGATGCCACAAGATGGTGGCAAAACAGTATCTTTAACGAAATGAAATTCCTCAACTCAATGCACAATAGTTCCTTGCTGTCAAGATTGGATCGGATTGGATTAGCCTTTATTCGTCTCGCAGTGGTGAAATTTACATTTCACAGCAGCAAAGTGGTGAAAGTAAGAGGAAAGGAAAGGAAGAAGTCGAAAAACAAAATACAGGAGCTCCTGTAAAGGCAGCCACTCTTGCAGCACCATCTTGAAGTAAAAAAAAAAAGTGAAATAAATAATGTGATACAACACCAAAGACACAGTAATTCAATTTTAAGCACTTTCTGCGTCCTCTTTTTTATATGAAGCAGTTCTAGATGAGGATCAAAGCGTCCTTTTCACCAGTGGTGTCATGGTTTAATGTGCACGTCTGCTACAAGCTAAATGTTGAAAGCAAACACAAAGCTGTAGCATCAATTGACGAAAACAGATTGTCTCACATCTCCTGTCCCACATAAATCCGCTTCAATTCCAACCCGCGACAGTTTCACATATGCATTAGCACTTGTCAAAAATGGTCTTCCATTCACTTCAACATAGTTCCTTTACACAAAGATGCCGGCAGATGACACCAAATCAATTATGTGTTCTTTTAATATTTTCACCATCTTGTCACACACGTCACATGACACTTCATGTCAGTCTCCATCCATATACCACAGCTTTGTTTCCAGGGTTGTCGTCGGCAGTTGCTTCGGTTACTCTAGCTACGCAGATGTTACACGCGCGCATGTATGCCTCGACGAGCTTAATTTTGCGCCCAGGTTGTCATCAGCTAAAGGTCACGCAAGGGTGTGCGTGTCAAGTCGAGATGTCCCGATATACATATAGATCCTAGTCTCCGTTACTTAAGCAGACTTATGATGTGTGTGCTCGGTCCTGGCAGGGAGCGCAGGCGCCCCATGTTGCCTGGCTGCTCAATTATTTAATGGTCTTCTATGTAATTACTCCAGCGCACACTCATCATCATCATCATGGAGTGTATATAGAGAAGAGATGAAGGTGTTAAATGATGCATGGCCTTAATTTTCTTAAAAAAAAAAAAACAAATAAAATAAGGAGAAAGGGTGAGTTTAAGGACACCATGAACAAAATGTTTCCCCTTTCAATAAAACACCGTCCTAGCTAGCTACCTTGATATCTACTTTTTACCTATCTTCATTCCTGCCTTACTCGCAAACCTACATTCCTACTTTTCCAACTTGCCATTTATCTTAACCACCTTCTTCTTTATAAAAATTCTTTCTGAACTCTGACCCTAAAGAGCTTCCTTCCTTTAACACATGACTAGCGACCAGTCGTCTTCCCTCCAATCGTAACCTACCAATTTTCTAGACTCCGCTTACCTGCATCGTTCTTTCTACCTATCTCCTGTACCTTCACATTCACCACCATACTACTTATGCTGTTTTCTATCCCATAATCTTTTCGCTAAGCTTTCCTTCCTCCTTCCCTAAAAACGTCCAAAAGCAACAGCGTGTGTGAGGACGTACCGCCATCTTGTGGCTCTTTAAATGCGTTCGTTTGGATATTTCTCATTCCTATCGAACGTTCTTCCCACGTTATTTTATTAGTTCAGTCCGAATGACCCCATCCGAGTGTTCCGGTTATGTGTTTCCTCACGTTTCGTTCAAATTACAGCTGCTTGTGCTTATTGTTCAAATATTTTTCTCTCGGTGTTTTCATTTGGTTGTACAGTAATCCCTTGCTACTTCGCGGTTCGATTATCGCGTCCCCGGATGCATCGCGGATTTTTTTCGAACCAAAAACAAAGCCGCAAATGGCAGCTAAAGTCACTACAGTACTGTAAAACGACAGCAGGTCACAGAGAGCAGCATACAGCATTCATTAGATTTATTATTTTTTAATGTATTCATCCATTTTGTGCCAAAACGGTCATGTAAATGCACAAAACCGAACATTACTTCAGTAACCAAAAATATCGTTTTGATTTGACCACACCTGACAATGACCTGTCTATTTCAGTCATTGTTTTGAGGAGATCATGGAACCATACAGATACATCTTTGCTCAAAAGAAAAAACGGTAACAAGTACCTATTACAATATTCCTCAACCATCATAAATCGTCATCCGAGGCTTCTGTAGGACCCTCGACGCTTTCTGAAACTCAAAGGATAACCGACGTCTCTGGACACGTTGTGTCCATAATTTCTAAAATGGCTTCAAATGAGCGTATTTTACAAAGATTCCACCGCATATCACTATTTTTACGTTTCAAGACTCGCGCTGAATATTCCGGAAGCCTTGTTTTTGAGTTGGTGACGAGTCCACACCCTACATCACTGAAGGAACGCCCCTGACCGAAAAAAGGACACATTGTAGCAGTCCTTCCATCACGTCAATGCATTTTGCTGTACTTGTTTGGTCTGAAAACTTCATGTTGCACCAAAAAGAGGCAGAAGAGGGCGACAAAGCTCCGTGTAAGGAATTAATCAGCCTGTGGAAACGGGCGGATTAATTCCTTACACGGAGCTTGGTTGCCATTTTATGCCTCTTTTTTAGTGCTACATTTCCCCCCCCCCCCTATTGCCTCAAAATGGCACGGAATAAATTCTTTAATCGATTGCAAACATGTATGCTTTCCTCTTCAGAACTATTTGAATCATATTCATAACTGGAGGAGTAACAAGAAAGCATATTCTCCGAATCTGAAGCCATTGTTTTGATTCTTCAGCAAGGCGAGACGTCTTGGGGTGACGCCACGAACAAGAAGGCGGCACCTTCTGAAACTGGCCACTTCCGGGTTCATTTTTTTTGCAGATTTTGGACACTTTAAGTCATTTTTATTGGTGTTTTGCATTTGACTAAAAATATCATACTGCGTGTTTTGGGTATTTTAGATGCTATAAAACGTTTTTCTGATGTCAGTTAGGAAACAAAAAAGTGATGTCGGTTGTCCTTTAACTGATACAGAAGTGCACCTGTAAATATTATACAGTACTGTATATAATGTATATTGATAGTGGACTGTTTACTTTATTGCATTAACGTTTTGTACTGTACTACAAACATTTACTGTGCTTCATAATGCATGTCTTGTACTGTGTTCCACTAAATTTGGCCTTATAAATATTATTTTGTACTCATACACATTTAAAAGACTTTTATCATGTGGATCTTCTTGTATTCTTCCAGGCCATTCACATTGTCTCCTTCTTATCTCCGGTTTCAAAATTCTCAACTACTTTTGTTCTTCTGTTTTTTTTTTCCCACACGCAGAATCCAATGTGCAAACAATTTGTACATTTAATTCAACAAGAACAACATGATGTGACAACAAGCCAGAAAGATGAGCGCCATCTTTTTTTTTCATCAGATAACGTAGAGCTGTCGTCAATCATATTTAGGGAGAGGACTCTCATGTCAGAGTTCATCAAATTGGAAGACCTGAGGATGAGTGGGCGGGGCTTAAAAAAAACAACTCCATTCCAGTTGACACTGATTGTCCAATGTATCTACATCTCATCAGTACGTGGTAACTTGGAGGCAAGCTGAGCGGACGACTCCGAGGAACTATTTCCAGATTGGACACTTTGTGGGACTGTGTTGTTAGATGGAACCTCTTTTAGGTTCTGCTCAACTTCTTGGATATCCACTCCCGATTGGATGACCTCCGACACCACCGACGAGTCCGACGAGAGAGTTTCATCAGACAGTGGCAGCGAGGAGGCAAAGTCAGTCAAGATGTTTCTGGAAAGCACTGAAAAGACATCACAGAGAAATGTACAGTTGGGGGTGCACCGAGCACAAGCAGGAAGTGATGTCAAAAGGAAGTAAGAAGAGGTACAGGAAGTGATACTGGCGGATGTGTACTCACCTCCAGTGGGCCGGTCGTCGTCATCTGTAGACAAGCGGCGGGTGAACGGGCTCAAACTGGGGAGCATGATCAAACTCAACGAGATGAAGATGATCTAAAACACACACGCACACACAATTTTTTAAAAATGAGTGTGCATACATGTTTACATGCACATGTATGTACATACCAGTAGGCATGTGCTGGTCTGTGCTCCCTTGCTCACTGAGTGTTTGACCAGAGACTGGAGGTGGCGCAGCTGAGTCAGTAGAGACCTCAAAACAATCACACATGTGCATGTGTAAGCAAGGGTGTGTGTGTGTGTGTTTGTATGACTAGTCTTGTGAGGACCACTAACATTTTAGACCATACGTAGTGAGGACCTTAGGGCCGGTCCTCACAAGTTTTTCATTCTAAAGGGTCTATATATGCATCTGTTAAAGTTTCAGAGAGGTCCTCACAAATTCATCCAAAATGATTTTTCTTTGGTGTGTATTTTCATTTCACTTGGATACACACACTTTTTACTCACTGTGTGTGTTTATGTGTGTGTGTGTGGTTAATAAGAGGAACAAGTTCATACCACAAAAAGTAAAACGATATTTTAACCAAATTCATTACAGGGGTGAGGACTTTGAATGTACCCATTCAGAAAACTCACTCCTGCTGTTATTTCAGTTTCAAGTACACTTTTTATTTCTTTGTTTTTAAAGAAGTTGAAGTGTGAAATGAGGTGACATTTAGTGTTCAAATGTAACACTCGTTCTCTAAACTTATCAGCAACGGTGGTCCTCACTCCTTATCTGGAATTATCCGGACCTCACAAAACTTTTGAAACAGAAACGTGTGTGCGTGTGTGTGTGGGTGGGGGTGCTCTTACAAGTTGTGTTTCTCCAGCTGCTCCACTTTCTTCTGCAGATCTTTGTTCTGCGCCGAGCACAATGCCGCCCTGCCAGCAACACATTTGTACGTACACACAGAAACACACATACACTTCTCAGTTTGCTCTGCAGGTGAACTCAACTTATTTCTTGTTTTAATGATCACGTGACGACTATTCTGCACACTGCAAGAATCAAAACAAGGGCGCGGAAAATCTACTGGACTCTCGGCACCCTGGCCACCACCTTTTCCAAGGACTCCCCTCAGGCAGGCGCTACCTTCCCCCATCGCCATTAACTCTCAATAAACAGTCACCCAAATAGAACTGTATCGTGCCTCTTTGCAATTTTTTTATGATGATACTAGTGCAGCGTGTTCTACCGGAGACAAATTCCTTGTGTGTTCTACATACAGTGATACCTCGGTTTACGAACCCTTTGGCTTGCGAACTTTTCGGTTTGCGAACGATAAATGTATGAAAATTTTACCTTGGCATAGGAACTATTTTCGGGATACACATGGAGCGCCACAATGAGTGATGTGTCGTTCGCGAACGAGCCCGTTCTCCGAACAAGAAAATGGCAGCCGACTGTTTTTGTCCTCTATTACCCGCCCCCAGTCTTCGGTTAAAGCCACGTCATTGGTCAAGAATTGAGCAGTGAGGGTGCAGGTTTACAGACAGAGAGAGAGTGAGGCCATTCTCCAAAAAGAAAATGGCAGCCAACTTTTTTTGTCCTCTGTCCCGTCCCCCCCCCCCCCCCCCCCCCCCAGTCTTCGGTTAAAGCCACGTGATTGGTCAAGAACGCAGCAGTGAGGGGAGGTGGTTTAAACATTAAAGAGACAGGCAGACGACAGTGAGAGAGTGAGAAAATGGATACAGAGCAGTGAAATTTGGACTCATTTCAACTATAATAGTTCAAAGGCAGAGTGTAGAGTGCAAGGTTAAAATTCCCATCAATCAGGCTCCACAAATAAACCGCACAAGCCATCTGTACACTTGATGCAAAAAGCTATCAAACCAGCTAAACAGAACACAATTGATGAGGAACAAGGTCAAATTATTGCAGAGAAAGCACCTACAAGGGATCATTCCTCGAGATGGTGAAAGAAGAAGGTTACGTTACTCATCAAGTGTTTAATGCTGATAAAACCGGCCACTCCGTTCCATCAAGCCATCAATGACCATCACAAAGGTAAATAAAACCACTTTATTATACAGTACAGTTTATTTCTTTAATTATAATACCATAGCACATTTATTATGCATAAAATAAGGTATATTTTGTGTAGTTTTAAGGCTCAGAAAATTAGAAAGTAGAAAATTATGTTTTATGGGGACCTGGGAACGGATTATTCTCATTTTAATAGTTTCCTACTGGAAATTAATTTTTGGGATACACACTTTTCGCCTCACACACACTGTCTGGGAACCAATTAAGTTCGTAAGCCAAGGTATCACTGTACATATCTATGTTCTCAAAAGTTCACCACCATTTTGAGCATGTATCCTTTTATTGTAGATCTAGCTAGCCTAGATCTATCCATTCAAGCCTGCGATTAGCCGTCTGTTAACCGTTGTTAGCGAGGGCGTGGCTGCGATTAGCAAGTGAAGTAACCTGTCCTCCAGGTCGTCAATGAACTCCTTCCTGCGCCGACGACTGTCCTGCGCCGACTGCTTGTTGCGGATTTTCCGCCGAACTTTCTTCAGGACGCGCTCCTCGGCCTGTCGGCAAAGGTTAAGGGTCAATTTGGGAAGTGCTATAAAGTCGGGCTCACGTCTGACCTTGGTGAGAGGAAGTTTGTTGGGCAAGGACACACCCTCCTGACTCAGTAGCTTTTCCTCTTCCGCCGTCAGATGTAGAGTGCCATTCGCCTAACGCACCCAAAAGTCAAAAACATTGAAAAATGGACACACATATGGGTTTTACTCGTGTTTACCTCTTGGTCAGCAGGCATGCCGAAATGCTCTTGTCCTAGCGGCAGCTCACTGACAACACAGGCGTCAGACAGGAAGTGATGTGAGCTCCATGGCTCTGCGAAAGAAACACATTTAGTATCTTTCAGCATGCGCAATCGCCACTATGTTCAGAATAAATCAGGATTTCTTACCTTGATTGGGGATTTTTAGATAGACAACCGCAAAGGTTTTCAAAGGCGCATATACAGACGCCCCCCAACTTACGAACGAGACACGTTCCGAACGGTCGTTCGTAAGGTGAATTCGTTCATAAGTTGCTTCAGTGCGGAATGCATGTTTAAGGCTTATAGTATATTTAAAGGACAATCGACGTCTCCAGACAAGTTGTGTCCATAATTTGTAAAATGGCTTCACATGACTGGGCGTATTTTAATAAGATTCCACCGCATATCGCTATACAGTAAAGTCTCGTTATATCGATATTCAAGGGAGTCCGAAAAAATATCGATATAACCGGGACTATCGATATATCCGACCCTGTTTGCATGTAATTTTCTCCGTGCGTGCATAGAAATAGTATCGATATAACCGGGACTATCGATATATCCGATATCGATATAATGAGACTTTACTGTATTTTACGTTTTAAGACTCGCGCTGAACATTCAGGAAGTCTTGTTTTTGAGTTGGTGACGGACGAGTCCGTACGTGACGTCAGAAAAGGACCGCCTCCTCACTGTAAAAAAGACGCATTGTAGCGTCTTTCATCACGTCTATGTATTTTTCTGTACTGTTTTTTTAAACCATGTCTTACACCCAAAAGCCGCCAGGAGAGGGAGGCAAACTCCATGGAAAGAAATCACTGTGGAAACGAGCTGATTCACTGAGCGTCGCCATTTTTTGATTCTTTTTGAGACACCCCCCCACCCGTTTGCCTCAAAATGGCCCAAATAAATTATTTAATCGATTGCAAACATGTATGCTTTGCTCATCAGGACTATTTGAATCATATTCGTCACGAAAGGGGGGCGGGACTCAGGAAGTCTTGTTTTTGAATTGATGACAATGTTTGACGTGATGTCACGTCTGGAACGCCCCTGAGCGAGAATGCGACACACAATGCATTTTGGGTACTTTTTTTGGTCTGAAAACTTCATGTTGATGGCGAAATTAGAAGGAAAACACATAAATAATGCGATGGTGAATCGTTGTGTGTTGCACCCAGACTACTCTTTGATACTAGTTGACACAAATTCCCAGGAGACCAATCAGCCCATTTCCAATGGAGCTTGGGCGCCATTTTGTGCATTTTCTGGGACGCTACATTGGAGTCCTGACGGTGCGAATTGATACGGAAGGACTTCTTTGATCGATTGCAAACATTTATGCTTTCCTCTTCAGAACTATTTGAATCATATTCATAACTGGATGAGTAACAAGAAACCATCTTCTCCGAATCTGAAGCCATTGTTTTGATTCTAGAGCAAGGCAAGACGTCTTGGCGTGATGTCACAAATAAGGGGGCGGGACCTACTGAAACTCGCCATTTCTGGGGTCATTTTGAAGTAGTTTTTGGACACTTTAATTTTCAAATCATTTTATTGGTGTTTTGCATTTGACTAAAAATATCAGCCTGTGTATTTTGGGTATTTTAGATGCTATAAAACATTTTGCTGATTCCCATCACAACCGGAGTCACACATTCTCACCAAGTTGGATGGCGATGACATCCACCTGTTGATCCCCCTCCTCGCTGCTGAGATCATACACCAGTTGGTAAACAGGGGCTTGGGCGATGGGGTCCTCATTCCCCGACGACGGCCCACCGTTGCCAAGCACGTCGTTGGGGTCCACAGCATGGAGGACATCTTCCGATTCACTGTCGCTCAGCATCTAGGTTTCAATGGACGGGGATTGTACATCGGAAGCAAACATCACATGACTCAATGGGGGGGCGACACTCACGGAATCCTGTGGGGGTCTCTCGGTGAGGGCCATGGTCACTTTCTGGTGGCAGCTGGGTGATGCTGTGTCGCCGTGGATATGAGCCTTTTCTGCATCCATTGCCTGGAAGAGATGTTGAAGGAAATATGACAAATGGTGAGAGTCGCCCTTTTTACTTCGTGCAGTATTTGCCATTCACTCCATTTCCTCATCTTCTTTCACAACTGTGACACATTTTGTACTACCACCAAGTGTAGTTTTAAGGAAAATAATCAAATCTCTTCTACTTTTCCTTCCGGCTTTTCCCTTCAGTGGTCGCCACAGCGAATCAGTGTGCTCCATCTAACCCGGTTTTGTGCATCCTCATCTCTCACACTAGCTACCTTCATGTCCTCTTAGACAAAATCCATAAACCTCCTCTTAGGTCTTCCACTCGGTCTCCTGCCTGGCAGGAAAATAATCAAATAGTGGGGTAAAAAAAAAAAAAAAAAAAACAAACAAAACAAAAGGAACGATAAAGACAATTAGAAAACGAGTAAAGCAGAAAAGGAGAGATGAGAGCAAACATTGGCAAGTATATCCTGTTCCGGATAGGAAAAGCAAACACCCCAAGTACAAGTAACACGTTGCGGTATTCTTTCTGATTTTTTTGGGTTGTTTTTACCCCGTAAACTCGGATGTGATGATCAGGTTTTCTTTATTTACACGCTCGTACATACATTTGAAGTAAACCACAATGGTGCCACTGAATCAATTCAAAGTAACAAACTCTGTAATTTAACCCCAAACAAGCAAAACACTCACCGAGGTGCCGTCACATGCGGCGGCTGCACATTACAAAGTTTTCCAAAGTTAACTGGCGGTACTTTACAAACACCAACAAGAAACAGACAAACACTTTTCCCAAAGTTGAAAACAGTCCAAAGTTTCGCTTGCCCTCGACGTGAAAACTCCAATTGGCTTCAATTCGCTTCAGCCTCCTTTTCTTCTTCGTTGTCTTTTCCCCCTCAACTGCTGCACTATGGAGACAAGCACTTTATGTTTCTCCCTGCGTCCATTTGAGGAACCGCAACCAAACCTCACGCAAATGATGTGAGGACATTTTCGTCACCAAGTCGAAAAAAAAACAAGTTCATATTGAAATCATTCATGGTAACACGTAGAGTTTAGGAAATTTAGAATTTCTCAAAAGCAATCGACATTTAGTACACTTACCTTACCGCTTTTTTATCAATAATTTCTATCGTCATTTCGAGAATTTTGTGATTAGTGTTGCTTTAAAAAATACAGTAATATTTTCACTGAAAGCCAATATACAATAATATTGTTATATTTGCAGAGGAGACAACAAAACAATAAAAGCAGTTAACGGAGGCAAAGCACTAATAGCTTTTATTTTGACAATCGGAAATACAATGCCCGTTTACGGGAACTTGACATCTTCCGGAATCGAAATGGGAAATGGCATCAGCTGATCGGAATTGACTCAGTTCCCGGAGCAACGAGGACACCACAAGAAAAAAAGAAAGAAAAGAAAACCAACCATGGAATAACACTTTTTTGACTTCGTGACAAGAAGGTTTCACTTCCTGACGGAACGTTTGGTCAAAGTTTTCACGTTGGGATTCGGTGACTTTAGCGGGTAAGTTATTTTCCTGGCTCCAGCGTGATCACGTGACTCTGGTTCGCTTTTGCAACGTTGGGAATACTGACGCGAATGTTTTTTCTTTTCTATTTTCAAGACATTTCTATTTCTCATTTATGGGCTGGGGTAGCTGTTAAAATTGTGAAGTTGTTATATTACTTGACCAACATTTGTCATTTATGAGAATAAAGTCAGAATGTAGGGCCGAAAAATGTCATTCTTGAGCTGTAAAATTAAATATTACAGGCAAAAAATATATATATTTTATCGAAAATTAAATGTAAGTTTTGATTCAATAAAAATGGCCATCACCGGAAAGTAGAAGAACCAAAATCTAAGTTTGAAAATAGATGATTGTATCCAAGTGGAATACAACAGAACTGATAAATTATTCTACTCTATTTATCTAATTATTTATTGTTTATTTGTTTATTTATTTGTGTCATTAAGACTGAGGACATGATAGAGAATAATCCGTTTTCATATTAAAAAGTTTCATGCTGTTATATGCTTAGTGTGTGACTCAAATACACGATTGAAGCACAGACAACCTGGGCTCAATCAGGTCAACAGACACAGCAAGTTAAACTGTCATCTTCATCAGCTCTAAGAGATCCGGCCTTGGACAGAATTTAGGACTTGAGATACTCCTTTATCACCGAAGCAATTTACGACTTAAAACTCCTTCACAGGAAGAGCTCATTAGCCAGGTTATAAATTTATGGAATTTATGTTTATTGCTTACAGCTGTTCGCGCTCAGAACATTCCAGGGGTGTCGTATTCTAATCAAGAAAACTATGTTCTACTAATGTATCGCTTAAATTTCCATTTGCTCTCAATAAATAGCTTGGCAAAGGGCTGCAGAATTCAGGCGTCCGTCATGAATTGCTGTGTTTCCTGCCGGCAGTAGGGACAATCTTTCTGGGTCCGAGCCTTCATCCACAGTGTCCGATCGAACATCTCTGACAGGACATTAATTAACTCATGAATAAACAGTGTAAATGCACCAAATTTTAGCAGAAATGCTAGTTATCAGTTACCCAACGCGTTTTTTTTCACTTGTCAATCTAATTCAACATACAAGGGAAGAGACAAACACACACAATATAGGGTAGCCCAATGGCGAGATAATGAGGACGGTAGGTAACAAGACATCTTGACTTATTACACAAGTAAAGGTTGTCATGTGATATTTCTGTTCCAAATATAGAAAGGATGGAAGAAAAGAACAAAGCAAGGAAGGAAACAACAGGAGTCATCATATTGTTTGTGTTGCTTTTTAAAGAAAAAAAAAAATCTAAGGCGTACACTTGACCTTTCACCTGAAATAGCATTGATGACTCGAAATGGAGCATCAAGTCTGCGCTTCATAGCAGAAAGCGTACACTAATATAACTTGGCAGAAAATAAATAGTAACATTAAAACGATAACAAAAGCAATTGCAGACCGGCTCACGTGACATTTCCTTCTCAGTCAAGAGTGTCGATGATGGCCGCTACGTTTTCCGCCGCCATCTTTGTCTGACATCGGCGTGGGGAACGTCATCCTCTAACATGGCCGCCTTGGCTGCGAAGATGTTGGCGCTGGTGACCTTGCTGACCGTCACCATGATCAGCGGTCTGGTGCCCCTTTGCCTGGTACAGGGGGTGGGGCCTTGGGCCTTCGGCGGCTCAGGTGAGGAAGTTCAAGCGTGTCGCTTACGTGTCAACGACATCAACTGTCAATTTGATGGCGCTTGTTTTTGTTGGCAGCTTGTCGTAGGCGCGCGCAGGCTCTGATGAACAGTTTTGGGGCCGGCGTGTTTCTTGCCACGTGTCTTTTGGACCTTCTCCCGGATTATTTTAACGGCTTCGGTGACGTCGTCGCCCATGCCGGACTTACGGTAAGCATGCCTGTACAAATAATAATAATAATAATAATAATAATAATAATAATAATAATAATAATAATAATACATTTCATTTCTAAGTGCCTTTCAAAACTTTCAAGGCCACTTTACAGTCACAAAATCGTTTTTTCTGCGGGTGAGCAGCGGCAGTCACATGCCTGGTGCATGTGACTGTTCACTCAACCCAGACGTAACTCAAATAGATAGAACGCTAGCTAGCTAGCTAACAGATAGCCAGTTAGCTAACTAGCTAGATAGCCATATAGCTAATAAATAGCCAGCTACATAGCTAGCTAGCTAGACAGATTTTCCGGTGTATAAGGCGCACCCAAAAGCCTTGATTTTTTTTTTCCAAAGATAACCCTGCGCCTCATACCCAGGTGCGCCTTATATGTGAAGTAGTGTGTAACCCCAGCCTCTACTATAGTGTCTTATAATGTGGTGTACCTTATACTTGGAAAACCTTTATATATTGTTAGGTTAGAATATTACAAGCTAATACTAGCATTAACTGTTACTGTTAATCTTTTAATAATTTTTAACGGAATTAAATATTTACCTTATTGCGCAACATTTGAACCTAACAATTGGCGTGTTCGTTGTGATATACAGTAAAGTCTCGTTATATCGATATTCTCGGGAGTCCGAAAAAATATCGATATATCCGACCCTGCGCGCATGTAATTTTCTCCTTGCGTTCATAGAAATAGTATCGTAATAAGCAGTACTATCGATATAACCGATATCGATATAACGAGACTTTACTGTATTTATTGATTTTTTTTAATTTATTCGTAAAACATTTTGTTAGCATATTCAGTCGTTTCATTTTTGGCGTCGATGTTTTAATCCACAGGTGTCAAAGTCAAGGCCCGCGGGCCAAATCCGGCCCGCCACATCATTTTTTTTGGCCCGCGAAAGCAAATCAAACTTGTTAAATTGCATGATGATTGCTAAAATCTGAGCCAAAATGTCATATTTTTGGATGTCAACCACAATAAAAGTCATTATTCTTGACTTCAGATTTGAAAACGAGTTATTCATTAATTTGCTGTGTGCTCTATATGTAATATTTGAAGGGATTTAAACATTCTAATGGGTTCCCCAAATTCATAACGGCCCTCGAGAGGAAACCATAACTGCAATGTGGCCCGCGGGAAAAAATGACTTTGACACCCCTGTTTTAATCCCAAAGTTTGACGTATCAATACTCAGTTCGCGGTTGTTTTACTGATATTTTGACGACTTTTTTGATTTTGTTTCTTTTTTTGAGTTCAGTCTTTTTCAAGCTTTGATGTTTTTATATGATGCCTTTTATGTAACATGTCAAAACGTTGATATTTTGAAATGAATCAAGTGTTTTCTTAACAACGTTGTCGTGGCGCACAGCTCCAGTTCCCGCTAGCGGAGTTCATCGTGGCCATGGGCTTCTTCTTGGTTCTGGTTTTGGAGCAGCTATTCTTGGCCTTCACCGAAGAGCCATCCAATCTGGACCAGGAGGGACGGGGCCTGCTGGCAGACGGCGACGAAAACAAATATCACACGCATGCACGCCCGGCGACTGCGTCGCCATCCGTGTTGCGCGCCTGTGTTTTAGTCTTCTCGTTGTGCCTCCACGCGGTATTCGAGGGGTTAGCGGTTGGTCTGCTGGAGGGCAGCCAGGAAGTGGCGGAGGTATGTGGGCCGCTAGCCATTCACAATAGCGTGTTAGCGCTTAGCCTTGCTTTCACGCTAGGTCACGCCGGGCTACGGCATACGCCGCTAGTTGGTAGCCTGCTGCTCTTTGCCTCCGCCGCACCGATAGGCGTGGGCGCAGGCGCCATCTTGTCGGAGAACGCTCTATCGCCGCGGGCTGGAGTGGCGCGGAGGACGCTGGAGGGTGCGGGGGCGGGCGCCTTCGTCTACGTCACTTTCATGGAGGTGTTGCCGCAGCAGTTGGGTCGCGGGCGGCGGCGCCTGGCTGAAGTGGCCACCATGTTGTTGGGGTTCACCGCCGTCACCGCTGTGCTCTTTGTCAAAATGTGACCGCTGATGCTGCTCTTCTGACAGGGGGGGCATTTTAATGAAGAACAAGTAAAAAAAATATTTTAAAGCAACTTGATATGTCTACATATATTTATGTGACATTTAAAGGACAACCGACACCATTTTTTTGTTTTCTAACGTTTTATAACATCTAAAATACCCAAAACACGCAGACTGATATTTTTAGTCAAAACACCAATAAAAATGAGTTTAACTGTCCCAAAACTACATCAAAATGACCTTGGCGATGGCCAGTTTCAGAAGGTCCCGCCCCTTTGTTCATGACGTCACGCCAGGACGTCTTGCCTTGATCTCGAATCGAAACAATGGCTTTAGATTCGGAGAAGATGCTTTCTTGTTACTCATCCAGTTATGAATGATTCAAATAGTTCTGAAGAGGAAAGCATAAATATTTGCAATCGATTAAGTAAGTCCTTCCGTATCAATTCGAGCCGTCAGGACTCCAATGTAGCGTCCCAGAAAATGCACAAGATGGCGCCCAAGCACTGTTGGAAATGGGTTGATTTGTCTGCTGGGAATTCGTGTCAACTAGTATCAAATAGTAGTCTTGGTGCAACACACGATTCACCATCGGATTATTTATGTATTTACCTTCTAATTTCGCCATCAACACGGATCAACACGAAGTTTTCAGACCAAACAAAGTACCCAAAATGCATTGTGTCGCTTTCTTGGTCAGGGGCGTTCCTGACGTGACGTCACATCAGGAACTTAAAAACAAGACTTCCTGAATGTTCAGCGTGAGTCTTAAAACGGAAAATATAGCTATATGCGGTGGAAACTTTGTAAAATACGCTCAGTAGAAGTCATTTGAAGTGATTTTACAAAGTATGGACACAACTTGTCCGGAGGTGTCCGTTGTCCTTTAAATGCCATTGGATAAGAAATTTGTGATTGTTACTGATTAAAAGTAATTTGTTTATTTTGTGTTCATTTTTGTGTCTTGACATTGATAGACAAATATTCACATATATATTCAAATTAAAAAAAATAGAATGCAGTTTGTCGAAGCCAAATCTGAAGCTGCAAAGAAATGGTCTTGGAACCCAAAACTATATTCTTGTGAGCACCGTTTCAAAACGAACCTTTTAATCAAATTTATTTGGTACTCGTCATCAGAAGTCCATCCTCATTCATAGCATAAGGTGATCATTTGTTCATATTCCGCATAAATGTGATTTAAATGTGCTTTGTTGAATTTTAATGGTTTTGTCTACTCTTCGCTGATTGACTGAGACTGAGAGCTTACACGGACATCTTCGCTGATTGGTTCATTTCAGTAACAATACGCTCAATTTTATCCTTCCTCGGAAACACTTGATACATATGACCAAACAGATTTTTGACCTAGCACATAAATGCCGTAAAATAAATTCTATTTATGAAGTGTAAAATGTCAGAATTGAAGCCTGACTATTTTTAATCAGAATCAGAACTATCTTTATTGGCACACAAGGGATTTCTCTCCGGTAGAACACGCTGCACTAGTATCATAAATAAAAGACATTACATAAGGAGGACACTCATAAAGGTTAATCTAATCATTTCTAATTCCTTAATGTAAATGGAATCCTTTAAGAAACATGTAATTGGATTCTTTCGGGTGGAAATCTGCTTAATATTGAAAGATTATGCTATTAATTCTTATAACTTTGTTTGGGCATAATATTTCACGTTAAGAATACGCGTACGTAAATTATTGGTAGCTTCTGATTGGCTGTTGAAGAGAACCAGGAAGTGGTAGTAGTTATAAGGAAAGTGGCTGTCTCGAGAGTGTTACGTCGTAGACTTCTCTATTTTTTTTTATTTAATAAAACTATTTAAAGGATTCCATCTTCTCTTTCGCAGGTCGTAAAGTAGCTACCCACTAAAAACAACAAACCCCTCAATTTACAATATCTTAAACCCTTTGATGTGGATGTTTTGGACGAATGCGGAAATATGGGAGGTCATGGGTGAAATATCACTTCATTTTGGAATTTTTCTCTGAAAATGTGTACTTTTGAACAATGTGCTAAATAGTTGTTTCGATGTCAATTACATTAACCATTTGCAGGTGAAATCGGTTGATAAACGTTGGAGGAGCTCCTCTTCGTCTGTAACATCGCTTTTCAATTAGAAATGTCATGGAAAATGATATTCATTGTGATAATTCGCGTTACGTAAACCAACAACGAAGAAATTATTTTTGATTCAAGTGACGGGAGCCTTTTTTCCCCCCAACACGTGGTCTTATTGTGATTGTTTACAGTACTCTTCGACAACGCGGTGTTATGTAAAGCATGACTTTGATTTTCAAAAAGCACTCCGCCAGTACGTTGCTACTCATATTACGTTGCCACTCACACTGAACTTACTGACCTTATTTTCTTGCTGTAGCCATTCTTATGAGCGTGTTTTTTTTACTGATTTTTACCGATTTACGTGGGTTACGTTTACATTTGGCAACGAATTGTATGCCGACGAGCTTTGTTTTAAGTCATACATTGCAATGTTTACCCCCATAGAAATCAACGCGTTATCAAGTTCCAGTATAAGAGGGATGCAGATGCCTCCACTTCTCGTTCAGAAGTTAACCAATTCATATATACGTCCCTGGTTAGACATTACGCTTGAACTGTTATTAATTTTTAAGAATTCCATTCGAGTGGACATTGCTGGTTGAGAGAAAAAGTGGAAGAATCGAGCGGACTCTTTTGCACTTGCGGAGCGACACCGGCAGGTAGCGCTCAGAAGCTTTTATCCCAGCAAAAATTGAGATCGTTTATACTTGACAGATAACTCCCGTACCCAAAGGTCAGATGTCGCCGTTTGTTTGTTTGCGTGGGGGCTAATGACTTTGTGGACTCGTTGTTATGGGAACCGCGCCGCGTGGCGCTTTGGGTGTGAATTTTTGTCCTCGCGGTGACGTCACGGAATATGTTACAGGATGGTTATGATGTGGGGTGAAAGGGTGCAGCCAAGTGCTGCGTACACAACGAAAGTACGACCCAAGTCATCTCTGTCCGATTGCCATGTCGGCCAGTTGGTCATTTCGAAGGTCATAGGTCATCAGTTTGCGCGAAAACGTGGAGTGAGGCCTCCTGGCCAGAATAGCTGCGGAAGCGATCTCTGTGCGGCCGGGTCAGTGACGTCGCAGTAATGCTGTGGCGGGCGGGCGCTCGTCTCAAGTGAGCGGAGCGAGCGAGCGACAACATGTCTGCGGGCTCAGGCGGCCCAGCGCCGGGGCCCTGTGGCCCCACGGCGGCCGGGGTCGGCAACCCTCGTAAATTCAGCGAGAAGATCGCGCTGCATACGCAGCGGCAAGCCGAGGAGACGGCCGCCTTCCACGAGGTCATGATGGACATCACGTCGACTCGGGTGAGCCTGCTTGTCCGCCTGCCTGCCTGCCTGCCTGCCCCTGCCTGCCTGCCACCTCGTCGCCCCCGCTGGCTGAGGTGGACGTGGTCGAACCCACTAACGAGCAAGCGTAGGCAGGCCTCAGCCGGTGTCCCGGCACCCTCCAGCCCACCAGACGTTGTCGGAGCCCGTCGGAAAACCGACCCAAAGAGCCGCCATTCGACGTGTTTGCTCTTGAGCGGCAAGTTTGCGAGGCCTCTAACGGCTTGCGCTGCGCCGTTAGCCTGCTTAGCATGTTAGCTTCGGCGGCTCGTCGCCTTGTTTACCAACTGAGCGAGCTGTCATCCCACGCCGGAAGTCCCTCTGCACATAGTCCTTTGGGAAGCTGATTTTCGCGTTGTGTGTTTCAGTTTCGGCGTACGCGGTGGCTCGTTTGTTAATCTACGATACTCCTTGAAAATTCGGCTGTGGCGGAAGTCTCGCCCAATTTGCCTTTTCCTTGGAAATGGTTACTTTGGACGCATATTTTGCAGCAGGAAGCCGTTGGATCTAGCTAGCTTGTGAGTTGGAAAGCCCTTATCCTGGTGGTTGAGGAGTGCTAGTTAATTTCGTTGGAGTTTCGTTATGTACTATTGACAAACGAGTTATTGAAAGTAAGTTTCAGTCGTGTTGTAACTGGCGATGTTGAGATTTGCGTTGGGAATGATGAAGGTGCCCCGTCAAAATGCGTTTCGCTTACAATTTCGCGTCAGTGGGATTCTTGCTAAAAAGTCGCTATAGTTACCGCAGTAACCATAGTTACCTCACTCTGACCACTGTTACCAAAAAGAATGTTATTGTCATACCAACACACATTTCCACATTATCTTGCACCAAATACGAAATACCGAGTTCCAATTTAGCTCAGTAAATCCCAGGAATCGTGGACATAAAAATAGAGCAAAATGAGATTGATAAAATGCAATCCAGCAGAATTCAAGACGCTTGAATTACACATACAATCAAGTACTTTGGAGGGATGAATTAGGCATGCAGTGTGCGGCTGATTTCAGGGAACAGTTTTGAGTTTAATAATCCAACAGTTTGTGGAAAGAAGGTGTTTCTCAATGTGTTCTTAATCCTCCAGGTCCTTGAGGGAGACTTCTTGAGAGGATGGCAAGTGTTTCAGTTCCAGGTGAGGTCCTCGAAACGGTGGACCTCAAGATACTTGGAGCTGAAGACCACTGCGCTCCTCTAAAGTGTAGAGGGGGTTGGGGGTATATTTGCTTTGGCCTCCAAGATATTCTGTGTACTTGGACTAAATCATTGTCTGTGATCCATTCCACTACTACTGTATGCTGTGTAAACTAGGTTATAAGTCTATATTCACTATAGTCATGCAAGCCGTAGGCGCCCTAGCACACACGCCTGAGGGTGATGGAAGAGAATATGTTATAAGGATCCTGACACTCTTTGATCTGGTAGTTGTGAAGTCCAAGATGTAGTTTTTTGGTGATGGAATCGGGATAGGAGAGGAAGGCAGGGGTGAAATTCAGGAAAAGCCGTTGAACGTAGGCAGAGGACTATGTGGGCCACCAATGAAGTGAAATTATCAGCGGCGTTTGTAGGGTTCTCCTCATGCTCACCGGGGAGAGCCTTTGGAGGGACAAGCACGCCATTCTTGTCAGTATATTATTATCGTATATACATGTATTTTTTTGTCTTCTGGCGGTACCTATGCAGTAGTTCCTGTTGCTCCTCTTATGATAAATAACGTGCGTCGAATGAGCTGCTCCAATCACAAAAAAATATTTTGCAACTCAAATAACAGCAGAAACACACTGAGCAAGAAATTGTGTATGTAAGAATTTAATGTTTTCCTCCATTGGCTTCATTCAGCTGTAACTGCTAGCGGGGGCTTTTTTTGGGTGGTGGATCCGTTGGCCTGCCTTGTGTCATTTTGTGTTTTTGGCTTTGTGACAATTGGCACAGACTTTGGCTATTCTACATTATGCTAAGCAAAGTTAGCCCATTTGATGTTGTTCCGCAGTTCCATGTGACCATTGTTGTGATTGTGATTTAGCTCAGGTAGCATCACGACTTCATCATCTTCTGAAGTCAACAGTCACAAACTGGGGTCTTACACTGGACATTGACTTTAAACATTGACCGACAAATTGGCGCTGTTGTTAAATCCAGCGTCTTTCATTATATTCATATTCATATTCATATTATTATTATTATTATTATTATTATTACAGTAAAGTCTCGTTATATCGATATTCTCGGGAGTCGGAAAAAATATCGATATAACCGGACTATCGATGTAATAAAATTTTACTGTATTATTATTATTATTATTATTATTATTATTATTATTGTTAATGTTGTTGTTATTATTATTATTAGTTGTATTAACCTCTGACGAAGGCGGAAGTAGACGATGAAACATGTCAGGTATTTGAACACCGAATATACACTGTCTGTAAGATAAGAATCTGTTTTAAATTTAAAATTAAATTATTATTATTATTATTATTATTATTATTATGATTAATGTTGTTGTTATTGTTCCAGCTTCAGCTGTTGTTAAAGCGCTTTTTAAATCAATATGTATTCGATTGTATTGCAGATCAATGTAAAGAGTGTCTTTTTTTGGTGTCCAGTTACAGGCTCAGAAGCTCCGGTTGGCCCGGACCCAAGGTCCGTATTACGGTGGCTCGCTGCCCAACGTAAACCAAATAGGCAGAGGGCCTCAAGACCTGCCGGTGAGTGCGGTCACGTCACCTCCACTGCTGGAACAGCGGCAACCCCCCGCTGGAGCGTGTTTTGGTCTCACGCAGGGCGCCTTCCCGCCATCGCTGGAGTCGGCGGCGCGCTCCACGCGTCATCACGGCCTGGTGGAACGGGTCCACAGGGAACGTCGCTTCGTGCCGCCCATCAGACCCTACAGAAATCGCCAAGTATCCTTTCTTACGTTCCTTCAAAGCACTTTTAGTGGCAGCCCGTAAAGGACATCAAAGAGAAGCTCAATGTGTTATGCTCTTTTATGCGTATTTCAAAGGCAAACAAATGATAATGGGCCTCATCTAGTGACGGTATATTAAGCTGTGCGTCTCTGAACTTATGATAATATATTTTTGGGGAAGCCATCACAATAATAATATCGTTGATATTTGATTATTATTATTATTTGATTTGCTTTCAATATTATGTTTATAAAGCATAATTCTATAACATTGAATTCTCAAATTAAGTGATATATATATATATATATAAAAGTCTTTGTTCATGAACATAAACTTTAGCTTTCTATCGATTAAAGTTACTTCCGGTTTGAGTGATTATTAGCTAACTCTGAGCTAGCTAACTAGCTTTCTATCTATTTGAGTTGTTTTCAGGTTGAGTGATTATTAGCTAACTCTGAGCTAGCTAGGTAGCTAGCTTTCTATCTATTTGAGTTACTTCCGGGTTGAGTGAACACTGGCGCGTGTGGCTGCTGCTGCTCACCCACAGAAAAACTGATACTGTGACTGTAAAGTGACCTTGAGAGTTTTGAAAGGCGCTTATAAATGAAATGTATTATTATTATTAATGGATATTAATGTTAGTACAACGATTAACGGATATTATTTTGCCAGTTAGGTTTTCTGGTGCTTTTAGTGAACAATAAGTTAGTTAAGAAAAAAAGTGCAAAGTCACAACATGTTTTTGGTCACAGAAAGAAAACGTTACATCACAAAAAGACGATCAGAACGTCCTGTTCTGCATTCAATAATGAAAGTCTCTAACATCTCTTTTTATCTTTTTGTCTCTCTCTGTCTCTCTCTGTCTCTCACGATCTCTGTGTGTCTCTCTCTGTCTCTCTCTCTCTCTCTCTCGCTCTCGCTCTCGCTCTCTCTTCTTTATTTTTTAATGTTTTACGCAGTCATCCAAGAATTGCGGAGACGCATAACAAAAACAAATGGGGATATGCGACTATTTGCTATCTAGCTGGCTATCTATTAGCTATGTAGCTATCTAGCTGGCTGGCTATCTATCTAGCTGGCTAGCTATTTGCTATCTATTGGCTAGCAGGCTAGCTTTCTATCTATTTGAGTTACTTCCGGGTTGAGTGAACACTGCGCGGGTGGCTGCCGCTGCTCACCCACACAAAAACGTATTAAGACAGTCTAGCTAGCTATCAAGCTAGCTACCTAGCTATCTATTTGGATTGGATTGGATTGGATATGCCTTTATTAGTCTCACAGTGGAGAAATTTACATTTCACAGCAGCAAAGTGATGAAAGGAATGAAAGTAGAAAAACAAAATACATAAATACAATAAAAAAAATACAATATATATGCTATCTATTAGCTGTCTAACTATCTAGCTAGCTATCATTTAGCTATCTCGCTGCTAGGTAACTATTAGCTAACGTATCTATCAGCTGGCTATCTACACTGCTCACCCACAGAAAAACTTATCCCGTGACTGTAAAGTGACCTTGAGAGTTTTGAAAGGCGCTTATAAATGAAATTTATTATTACATTGTCATACTTTTTTTGGGGGAGGGGGGGCGGGGGGGTTGACTCCAGAGAACTATGTGAACGTAGGATATACACGGAAAGTGAAAGTGCCACAAAGACATTCAAAAAGTTGCGCTTTCTTTGGTTTTGGAAGATTTTTGTGACGTGAACATTTTCTTAGCAGTTATTTCCTCAGGCGGACAACGCCACCTATAACTCCGCCTATTTATCACCACCACCGGATCCCAGCTGGAGAAGGTACATGCTATGACTCCACCCCCCCCCCCCCCCCCCCCCCTCCCACCCATTTCCGTCTCCATGGGGACACCGTCTGCGGCCATCTTGCTGCTACCTGGGGCCTTTGGCTGTGTTGGGAATCTTTTATCTCATTCCCTACTCCTTACATGATGATAGCTCCATGAAAACTCACCCCCACCAAAAAAAATAAATAAAATAAAATCGTGATTAACTCATTCACTGCTAGACGTGCAAAAATGTGTCCATTCCAGTGCCCGGGTTTTTGTCATTGTCACTCGAATGCTAGCTAGCAAGCCACTTGTTCTTTTCTTGTTTTTGTCACACACCTCTTTCTTCTTCTTCTTCTTCTTCTTCTTGGGGGGAATCTACCAGCCTTCTTCCCGCCGCTTTTCTAACCACCAAATAAACGCACCCGCATAACACGCTGGCTCCCACGACGACCGGTGGTTTCTTCACTGGATTTTCAGCCGAGGCTTCCGTTTTAGCGTCTGTCCCGCTTGCGTTTTTTTTTTTTTTTTTTTTCCCTGAGGCTGACTTTATCCCGCGCTTCCTCTTCTTCCACCCCAACGTGACTTTTATTGTATTTTATTTTTTTGCACCCTGTTGCCGGGGTGGGGGTGGGTGGGCAAAGCCCAGTAACGTTTTGTTCTTGTCGATCGTGAAAAGGAATTGGTCCGCCGGAATCTTCCCGGGGGATAAAAGCCACTTGTTACGTCTCCCAACCACTGCGCTCAACAGGTGAATCCTCCACTTCATCCTTTTCTACCTTCCACCTTTTTCCCCCTCCCTTCTCTTATTTTGGGCTCTTCTGACCCACTTTTTGCGTTCCTTGCGCTCTTTTTTTCATCCCAAGGCCTTTTTTTCCTTCCCCTTTTCTTTGCTCGTCTCTTTTCTTTCTGTTCATATTCCTCATCTTGCTTTTCCCCTTTCTTACTTTTCTTCATTCTCCTTTCTTTTCTACATCTTTTTTTCTTCCTCTTCCTTTTTTGTCTTCAATGTATTCTTCCCTTTCTCATACCTGTCAACTTACAGTGGGACCTTGGCTTACAAACTTAATTGGTTCCCAGACAGAGTGAATAAGGCAAAGTGTGCATCCCAAAAATTAATTTCCCATAGGAAACCATTAAAATGAGAATAATCCGTTCCCAGGTCCCCATAAAACATAATTTTCTAAGCCTTAAAACTACACAAAATATACCTTATTTTATTTATAATAAATGTGCAATAGTATTATGATTAAAGAAATAAACTACAATAACGTCATTTTATTTACCTTTGTGATGGTCGTTAATGGCTTGATGGAATGGAGTGTCCGGTTTCCTCAGCATTAAACACTTGATGAGGAACACAGGCTTCTTTCATCATCTTGAGGAATGATCACTTGTAGGTGTTTTCTCTGTGATAATTGCATCTAGTTCTTCATCAATTGTGATCTATTTAGCTGGGTTGATAGCTTTTTGCATCAAGTGTACAGATGACTTGTGCGGGTTGTTTGTGGAGCCTGATTGATGGGATATTTTAACTGTTTTAGATCCATTTTCTCACTATTCTCACACTCTCACACTTTTGTTTTTTTGTTTCAAGCTCTGTCATCTCCATTTCGTGTGTGTGTTTTCTCACTCTCTCTCTGTCTGCCTGTCTCTTTAATGTTTAACCCCCCCACCCCCACTGCTGGGTTCTTGACCAATCACGTGGCTTTAACCGAAGACTGGGGGCGGGGAATAGAGGACAAAAACAGTGGCCACCATTTTCTTGTTAGGAGAACGGGTTCTTTCGCAAACGACACATCACTCATTGTGGCAGCTCCATGTGTATCCCGAAAAATAGTTCGTATGCCAAGGTAAAATTTTCATAAATGTAACGTTCTTAAACCGAAAAGTTTGTAAGCCAAGGGCTTCGTAAACCGAGGTTTCACTGTATGTTTTACCTGTATTATTGTGTACGGCGTATAACAACTTTTATACGATTAAAAAAAAAAAGGTCTTTGGTTATCGAGTCTTTGTCGATGAAGCATGATATGCGCATGCGCGTCACATTGTTTTCATTTGGTTTCGTATTTCCCTTTCCGTATTTGAAGTCCGGCATTTGTGTTGCAATCGAGGAATCAACTAGTTGTAACTTAGAAATAAGCATGAGAGAACCGCAAGTAAGAAGAGAAAAACTCTAAGATCGGATCGCCACCAAAAAGAATGGGAGAGTCTCCAAGGTGAATACGCTGGATGGATAGGATGGTTGACAGAAGCTCCTCAGTTTTCGTTTAAAAAGGATCTAAAAGTTTCTGCAAGTGGATTTTACGATCTAAAGAGCCACTTTAAAACTGCCGAACACGTGGAAAATTATGTGGAATGACTATGAAAGCATAATGTGCGCATGCGCAGTAAACTGCATTTCTGCTTGTGTTAGTGTTTTTTTTTTAATAATTTCAAATAATGTACGCCGTACTACAACTTTTATACGGGAATTGTAATCATTTATAAGGGCAGCTATTAGCCAAGGTTGACAGGTATGCTTTCTCCCTTTTCCGCGGCTACCTCATTTGCTTTTGCCTCACTTCCTCTTCCTCCAATATTTTCTCTCCTAATCTGAAGATTCAATTTCTGCCAGAGTAGATCTTCTTCTTCTTCTTCATCATCGCCACCATCTTTCGCTTTCTCTTCTTCTGCCACGCCCCCCTGGCTGACGTCCATTTTCTGTTGTCATGTTATTGGCTGGTTGTAGGAGGTAATATAGTGGGCGAGGGGGGTCAACTAGCCATTGCGCTCGCTTTGGTAACATCATCTCTTTCAGTACATTGAGACCGGGTCAAAAGCAGACTTGTGATTGCTCAATCCCGCTGATAGCCTTTATGTGTGCATGTGTGTGTGTGTGTGTGTGTGTGTGTGTGTGTGTGTGTGTGTGTGTGTGTGTGTGTGTGTCTATGTGTGGGTGGTCCAACAGGACCAATTCCGACTCAGCGCTCCACACCAGCGTGATGAACCCGGCCTTGGGTGACCCATTCGCCACAGGAAGTCACACCCTCACACACCACGCCGGGAGACGTAACGGTGAGACCGACCTGAGCCGATGAAACGCGATGATTGCGCAACATCACAGTGACAACCTTGTTCTGTCCTTAGTCTTTCCGTACCCTGCCCCCCCCATTGAGGAGAACGTGCTGGATGATGCAAAGCTCATCCCCAACAAAGCTTGGGATGAAAAGAAGGTTAAAACATCATGCGGATACACACACATTTTCATATTTTTCATTTTCATCACTTACGGGGACCACACTTTCCAATTGACATGCAGCTCTACAAAAAAATCAGGCATGCACACGGTGGCTTTGTCAGCTTCTACACACCTTTAAATATATGACTTTATGAAGTCATGTTTGGACCGTGTCTTTTGGGGTCTTCAGAAAAACTGATTTTACATGCGTAATGGGGACTAAATTTCAATACATTTAAATGCATTTAAATAATTCATACAATGCACCGTGTCTTTTAGGGACTTCAGAAAAACTGATTTTACATTCGTAATGGGGACTACATTTCAACATATTTTAATGCATTTAAATAATTCACACATGATCCTTACCAGGTACACCTGATTAATGGGGACTTCACACAAACTGTATTACGAAGCGAAAATTTCAAGCATCCGAACTTCAGGAAAAACGATTTTACATGCGTAATGGGGACTAAAATTCAATATATTGAATTGTATTTGAATAATTCACACACGATTAATGGGGACTCCACACAAACTGAACTGTATTACGAAGTGAAACATCTCAAACATCTGAATCTGTCAAATGAAAGTCAATTTAATGTGAAAAATCTTGAAATATGCGTTACCTGCCACCCCGCATTGGGATTAAATTCCCGTTTGAGACATTTAGCATATTTTTATGCTGCTACATTTAAAAGAAAAGACACAATTCGCACTGTTATCAAGTATGTTAAATGTATTGCATGCGCTGATGAAACACACCTACACACACACACCTACACACACACACACACATACACACACAGATTAATCAGTGGTTGATTTTTGTTTATTTGTGTATTCAGTTTCCAGTGATGACCTCCAGACCAAAGTCATGTGAAGTTCCTGGCATCAAGTACGCGACCTCCTCTATAACACAAACACACACACACACACACTGCACTACGATCACCCTTAACACAGTGTTGATTTTTGGAAGCCACATATAAATGCCCCGTTTAGTTTTTAGTCTGAATTTGGCCCTCAGATTCTTATGGTGGCTGACTTGATTATGAATTCAAGCAAGCCTGGCCTATGGTATTCTTAGTATGCTGTAAAAAGTGCAACGGCACACTCTTAACCGGAGCGTATTATTTAATTTTCAAAGTCATGCACACCAGCGTGCATCCCCCATCATGATTGTCTATTTTTGCCCAATTGAGTTTGCCACAGTACAATTAGGAATTCTACTGGGGCTTCTTTGTCACTTAAAGGACATCCGACGCATACGGACAAGTTGTGTCCATAATGTGTAAAATCTCTTCAAATGACTTCTACTGAGCGTATTTTACAAAGATTCCACCACATATAGCTATACATATTTCACGTTTTAAGACTCGCACTGAATATTCAGGAGGTCTTGTTTTTGAGTTGGTGACGATTCCTGACGTCACGTCACGGAGGGCACGCCCTTGACCGAGAACTTTGTTTGGTCTGAAAATTTCGTGTTTATCCGTGTTGATGGCGAAATTAGAAGGAAAACACGATGGTGAATATTTGTGTGTTGCATATATATTTGAAAACCTTATTTTGGCTTTTTGTTTCCCTTTGATATCCAATTCTATTTCATCCCTCTTATTTCTCTATCTGCGTATTAAGCGTCTTCATGTCACCCGAGCTGCCGTCGGCTCCCGCGCACGGCGTCCCGCCGTCCCTCAACATCAGCGGGTCGCTTCCAGATCTGTCCAGCCTTCATTTCCCCTCACCTCTGCCCACACCGCTGGACCAGGACGAGCCCACCTACCCCGGCGGCAGCACGGGTAACCTGGCGTCTACCCTGACCCAGTTGGGTATTAATGCCAACAGCGCCGAGGGAGGCAACGGCACCTTCCACCATCAGGCTGGTAAGGTGCACGGATTGAATGGCAGTGAATGAGTTAGTAAGTTAAAGGACAACCGACGTCACATTTTTTGTTTTTTAACTCACACCAGAAAAACGTTTTATTATTGGATATGCCTTTATTAGTCTCACAGTGGAGAAATTTACATTTCACAGCAGCAAAGTGATGAAAGGAATGAAAGTAGAAAAACAAAATACATGAGCTGCTGGTTTTATAGTCTTAAAACGTAAAATACAGCTATATGCCATGGAATCTTTGTAAAATACGCTCAGTAGAAGTCATTTGAAGTGATTTTACAAATTATGGATACAACTTCTCCGGAGGCGTTGGTTGTCCCTTAAAGGACAACCGACGTCACTTTTTTGTTTCCTAACTGACATCAGAAAAAAACGTTTTATAGCATCTAAAATACCCAAAACACTCAGTAGGATATTTTTAGTCAAATGCAAAACACCAATAAAAATGACTTAAAATGTCCAAAATCTGCAAAAAATTGAGCTGCGAATTGGGCATTTTCAGAAAGTCCCGCCCCCAGTTTGTGACATCACGCCAAGACGTCTTGCATTGCTAGTGAATCAAAACAATGGCTTCATATTCGGATAATATGCTTTCTTGTTATACATCCAGTTATGAATATGATTCAAATAGTTCTGAAGAGGAAAGCATACATGTTTGCAATCGATTAAAGATTTTATTTGTGCCATTTTGAGGCAACATTGGGGGAAAATCTCTCACCCAAAAAAAGAGGCACAAAATGGCGACATCCTGTGGCCACCTCTGTTTACACAGGCTGATAAATTCCTTATATGGCGCTTGGACGCCCTCTTCTGGCCTTCTGGCGGCTTTTGGGTGCAAGATGAGGGCCCCAGACCAAACAAGTACAGCAAAATACATTGACGTGATGGAAGGACCGCTACAATGCGTCTTTTTTTTACTGTAAAGGGCGGTCCTTTAGTGACGTCACGTACGGACTCGTCACCAACTCAAAAACAAAACTTCCTGAATATTCAGCGCGAGTCTTAAAACGTAAAATATAGCTATATGCGGTGGAATCTTTGTAAAATACGCTCAGTAGAAGTCATTTGAAGCCATTTTACAAATTATGGACACAACTTGTCCGGAGACGTCGGTTGTCCTTTAACTGGAGAGGTCAAGTCAGCCTAAAATGTTTTTCCTTCCAGGTTCAAAACTATGCTTCCCCTCCCCCACTTCCATGATTAAATCATTCATTGCCGTTCCCGAATGTATTAGTGAATTGAAAAGCATGACGTAGAGCGCCATTCCTGAATTTGTTCGGGTTTTGGTTTTACTTGCACTGGGTGCCGATAAAGTGCTAGTCAGACCTCTGGCAATGTTTTTGCCTACCACGAGGAGGCAGCATTTGCCTTTTGTCCACGTTAGCGCTTAGCTTCAGCTGTTGTTAAAGCGCTATATAAAGGAAAATGTATACAGTAAAGTCTCGTTATATCGATATCGGATATATCAATAGTCCCGGTTATATCGATACTATTTCTATGCACGCACGGAGAAAATTACATGCAAACAGGGTCGGACATATCGATAGTCCCGGTTATATCGATATTTTTTTGGACTCCCTTGAATATCGATATAACGAGACTTTACTGTATATTGTATTTTGTACAGCCGCCCCCATTTCAAGCTCTGATAACTCCACACCAATATAACTTAGGAATTAACTGCTGCTTGCTTGTCTGTGACTATTAAGTGTCCTTGAGAGCTTTGAAAGGCGCTTGAACTGAAATTTATTATTATTATTATTATTTATTAACAATTTTTTTTCTAATGAAAAAAGAGATTCTCAGGTTTCTTACTGAATTGACTGTTTATGTATTCACCAAACTCAATATTCTGTGGGTCCTGCAATTTGAGTGAAAATGACAAAAACCCTGCTACTGGAGCGGGCACATTTTTGCACATCGTCTAGCAGTGAATGACTTAAGATCCTTTAAATCGGTTGATGTGGTTATCTGATAAAACGTAATCATTATTTAAAGCCATGTTAAATGTCTTTGCTTTGTTTTTATGTGTTGGCAAGTTTCACCCAAGATGCCCTCCATTTTTGATCTGACCCCGCTGCAGGTCTGCCGGGCTTACTCGGAGGCACGATGAGTAACCCGTCCCTGCAGTCGTCGCTGAGCAACCCCAACATCCAGTCATCGCTCAGCAGCCACTCTTTTAGCAACTCGCTAAGCTCCGCCTCCTTGCACTCGTCACTCAGCAACCCGTCGCTGCAATCGTCTCTGGGCTCTTCCCCCTCCCTGCCCTCCTCACTCAGCAGCCAATCGCTGCACTCGTCCCTCAGTAGTTCCTCCCTCCAATCGGCCTCCGGCTGTAGCAACCCCGCCTACAGCTCCGGCTCCGCTACTTACACGTCCTCGGTCAGCACGTCGCCGCGCAGGCGGGCGCAACCCTCGCCGCTCGTCCTGCCCGTTTTGGGCGGGGACGCTCGGCGACATCACACCAAGCAATTTTCGCCTACCATCTCACCCACGCTGTCCTCCATCACGCAGGTACACACCTTCACTCCCTTATCACCTCAGTTGCACCGACACATCACATGGTGACATCTCCCCCCACCTCTCTCAGGGCGTGCCCTTGGACACGAGTAAAATGACCTTGGACCAGCGCTTACCGCCATATCCACTGGGCCAGCAACCCCTCCACCAGCAGCCCGCCATGCTGAATCAGCATCAAGCACAGATGGTCCGCCTTCAGCAGGCACCGCCGCAGAACATGCCCAACGCTCAGCACTTTGGAACGGTACCTTAAATAGATTTTTTTTTTTCATCACATCTGTCCTCACTTTGTCCTCCTCTAACCTCCATATGTGTACGTGTAGCAGCAGCGGGCAGGCAGTTCTCAGGTCAGCCCGGCACTGATGAAGAACAATGCCTTGGAACCTTATCTCCACGGCTCCTTGACCTCCCAATGTCAGCTCAAGCATGAAGCGGAGCAACAGAGGAGAGGGAACTTCCCTCAATTACACTTGACCGCCGACCTGTACAACGTGAGACCCCGACTGGCCTATTTGTTAACTGCCTGGTTGCTTGTTGCCATGGTAATGTGTCCTCCCCCTCCCCCCCCCCAGGATGCCTTGCTCAACTCTTTGCTGGATGACTCTTACGTGAACCTGCAGCTCAGTGGCAAAGCCAGCCAGCAGGTACGACTGGAACCACATCATCACCAATCAACACTTCAAATGACCATGTCCGTCACAAGAAACCACATGATGGACATGAAGTCACATGACCCATTCGCGTCGTGATCAACTCAAGTCACATGACCAGCGCAGCACATGATGTCATCCTTGTGACATGATTCATATTTATGCTTCAGTTCCCCGTCGAGAGCCACAGTGACGTCCTGAGCCGCAACGTGCTGAGCGGCGGCCATGTTGACACGCAATTTCTGCAGCAGTCCTTAGACCAAACAGTACTCAACCAGAACCAGAATCAGAACCACAATTACGGTGGCGGCTGCGGCTCTTCTCGCCAGAGTATCCCCAACATCATCCTGACGGGTTGGTTCATTTGATTGAGTTATTTTTCTCCTGTCAACAGTTTGTTTTTCCTCTTAAATCACAGGTGTCAAAGTCAAGGCCCGCGGGCCAAATCCGGCCCGCCACATCATTTTTTTCGGCCCGCGAAAGCAAATCAAACTTGTTAAATTCCATGATGATTGCTAAAATCTGAGCCAAAATTTCATATTTTTGGATGTCAACCACAATAAAAGTCATTATTCTTGACTTCAGATTTGAAAACGAGTTATTCATTAATTTGTTGTGCGCTCTATATGTAATATGTGGAGGAGATTAAACATTCTAATGGCTTCCTCAAATTCATAACGGCCCTCGGGAGGAAACCATACATACAATGTGGCCCGCGGCAAAAAATAACTTTGACACCCCTAATCTATTGGAATCAGAAATGGCTTATATGAAAGGCAAAGCCCTCTAAATTATGCTTATTATACCAAAATTAAGTTTTGTATCATTCATTGAATGTTATTTTTTATTAGGACAGAAAGGTCAGATTTTGCTTGGAAAAAGTCTTGTCGCATACAAAAATAATGTAGAAATTATACATATATTTCATTTTGAATACACAAATGTGCTACAATAATGTCAGAACATAAAGTCATGATGCCGTAGAAAAAGAATTATCGTGTATTATTATTATTATTATTATTATTATTATTATTATTATTATTATTATTATTATTATTATTATTATAAAACTCAATATTCTGTGTGGCCTGCAATTTGAGTGAAAATGACAAAAACCCTGGTACTGGAGTGGGCACATTTTTGCACATAGTCTGGCAGTGAATGAGTTAATTGTTTTTTTTTTTTTTTTTTTTCATCACATGTATATTTGTCTTCAGGCGATTCTCCACCGGGCTTGTCCAAAGAAATCGCCAGCGCCCTCTCGCACGTGCCGGGTTTCGAGATGGACCCATACGCTCTGGACGACCCGCTTCGGATGGGCTCTCTGGCCCTGGACATGCTGGAGGGAGACCTCATGTTGGCCGACCCCGCCGTGGAGGACTCGTTCCGCTCGGACAGACTCAAATAAGCCCCGGCGGGCGGGCGGGCGGAGAAGCCCAAACTCACCAGCTGCACCTTCCGCTTCGAATGGGGTGAAGCGCTTCCGGAATGTGACCGGTAAATTTTTAATGCGAAGTTAAGGTGGGGAATTTTGAAATTCGGACAAATTGGAAACTTTCCATTGGAACCCCTTTTTTAAAGGCTTTTTATTACCCTCTATTTATTCCTTTTGCAGTTGATCCATCGCCCCCCCAAAAAAAGCTAACTCGTGTTTCTCCTTGGTCACGGTATGAGAACATGGCGGCCATTTATTTGCTCTCTTTACCCACATGTCAGGGCGTAACAGGACCTCTACTCAGTGGACCTACCAAAAAGGAAGAGAAGACTCTCCTTTTTTTTGCCAGAAAAATATTTTTTTAGCTCTTTAAAAAAACGGTTGGTCTTCTCACCAAAAACACCAGTTTCGAACCCAAAAGTGGAGAAACAAGGCAAGCTTTTTATGCAAAAAAAAAAAATCATGATGTCAACATCACTTTTGATGAATCAGGAATGTACAGGTATTTTCAGATTTGCAGGTTCGCGATCATGTCTAGGGAGGCAATACTAGAATTTAGGATCAATTTATGAGATTGATTTTGGGGAGGCAAAAAAAAAAAAGTACATTATATGGTGACAAGAATCTCATACGTAAAAAACAAACGGGACAATGACACATTTGGATTCTTTTTAGCCTATAAAAACATCCGTGACAGACGGCGAAAGTAAGTTTAGACAACAACCTGGTGTGTGTGACCCCTACCCGTCTATACACGACATCCTGACGATTGTATAAAACTTTTATCCAGAACATTTTTAACTTGACGCCCCCCTCTAAGCACTTCACTAAAACAAATTCCCATCTTTTTAATTAATTACCATGGAAAGTTTCCAAATTGGACAGTTCACGGAATGTTGCCCCCCCTTTTGCTCGGAGACTCTATGCGTTCGCCATTTTGGACGGTTAGTAAGCCATAAACTTTTAACCCGGTTGGGCGACAGTTAGCATTAGCTTCTTAAAACACGGAAAGGCTAACTACTGAGCTTTTAAGTCCACCTTCTGGTCCATGCACTGGTACGCTTCTTGTCTAACTAGTAGGACATTTACCCTATCAGGCATTTTTTTTATCTCCCCAATGAACCCATTTTAGTATTTATTCCCATGTATATAAATACACACATATAATTGGATTGGATTGGATTGGCCTTTATTAGTCTCGCAGTGGAGAAATTTACAATTATTTACATTTAATGTAGTAAATAATACAATAAATAAGCACTTTGTTATGACAGACAAGATAAATTTTTCTTACTTTACAAATCGATTCAATAGAAAATTATCCTGCTTGTGAAACCAGGCTCTACTAGTAAATGGACCCACAGGCTGGATATGAAAAAATATGGTAGAAATGCTCAAAACGGGTTGGTTAGTCTAAAAAAAAAAACCTCACAAACTTGTTTCCAACATCCCTGATGCCTACTTTCGGGTCCATACACTGCTTTTATCCTTGCTCAAAAGACAATTTAGCACACTTGTCATGAACCAGTATTTTTATTTTTGTATTTTTAGCACTATTAGTAGGGAGAAAAAAAACAACTGGTAAAACACAGTTAATCCATTAGTGTGACGTAATTCTACGAATGCGTCGACATTGTAGGAGAGTTTGTTCACACTGCAGTTCAATTCCATTTTTTTTGTCCAAAACCTAACCTGGCTCGGATATTTTCACATATAAATCAAATTAGGCCCAAAATATCTCCTCCTCGCAGGCGCGGGGAAAATTAGCACTTAAGAAACTACTTGTCCGAGAATCTAAATTATTTTTTTAAATCAACTGTTGTCTTTAACAGTTGATTTTTTTAATTGGATTTCACTTGAAACACTAAGTGGACATTTGTGATGATAGTAGTCATTCAACCACGCCGATGCGTCTTTTAAAAATTATTCACGTCAATAAAATTAATCGCCATTTCCTTTAAAGGACAACCGACACCATTTCCTAACTAACTGACATCAGAAAAACGTTTTATAGCATCTAAAATACTCAAAACACGCAGGCTGATATTTTTAGTCAAATGCAAAAATGCCAATAAAAATGAGTTAAAGTGTCCCAAAACTACTTCAAAATGGCGAGTTTCAGAAGGTCCCGCTCCCTTGCTCGTGACATCACGCCAGGACGTCTTGCCTTGCTCAAGAATCAAAACAATGGCTTCAGATTCGGCGAAGATGCTTTCTTGTTACTCGTCCAGTTATAAATATGATTCAAATAGTTCTGAAGAGGAACGCATAAATATTTGCAATCGATTACATAAGTCCTTCCAGATCAATTCGAGCCGTCAGGACTCCAGTGTAGCGTCCCAGAAAATGCACAAGATGGCGCCCAAGCTCTGCTGGAAATGGGCTGATTTCTCTGCTGGGAATTTGTGTCAACTAGTATCAAATAGTAGTCTTGGTGCTTGGTGCAACACACAATGATTCACTATCACGTTATTTATGTGTTTTCCTTCTAATTTCGCCATCAACACGGATCAACACGAAGTTTTATGACCAAACAAGGTACCCAAAATGCATTGTGTGTCGCTTTCTTGGTCAGGGGCGTTCCTTCGGTGACGTAGGTTGAGGACTCGTCACCAACTCAAAAGCAAGACTTCCGGAATATTCAGTGCGAGTCTTAAAATGTAAAATATAGCTATATGCGGTGTAATCTTTGTAAAATACGCTCAGTAGAAGTCACTTGAAGTGATTTTACAAATTATGGACACAATTTATGCGGAGGTGTCGGTTGTCCTTTAAATGAGAGAAAGGGGGTGTGCTCAAATTACCTGTACTTCCTCCTGCCTTGCTACTGTGGTGATTTACAATCGTAAAATGAGCCCCAAAACACGGACGGCACCGTATTTAATTTAATTCCATAAACACTTTTTTTTGTTTTTTTGCATATCTCATCCCCAAAAATAATCCAAATTGTGCATGTCGTGTGAACATTGTCTTAATTATGAGGAGGAAGAGCATACTCGTGCATGAACCATACGCCAAATATAATTCCAGGTCCATACACTAGTAGTACGCTTTGATAAAAATACTCCTTTTTAAGTCAGTTGACTGTATTTCATAATTAATGCACGACTTTTTATTGTTTGTGAAAATCAATTAAAAGCAGGTGTTTTAATTTTGCACTGAAGGCAAAGAAGATGCAAATATACATGGACCTTCAACTGAATCTCGTTTCAGGTCCATGAACTATTCGTACAATCGCTATGCCCGCTATGTACAATTTTCAAGTAGGCAGACAGCATCGTTGTGTTTCAAGTAGTTAAAAAAAAGCTACCAGCAATACTTTTTTTTGCCGTTTGTGCGCTGAATTGTACTTATGAGCGTACTAGCATGTGGACCCGAAGCTGGACTATGCATATTTCCTGCTCTGCTATGCAATCGAAGGCGCCAAGCCCGCTGCCTGTCATGAGTGGTCACCAATCAGACTGTCGCTATTCCTCCAAAATCGTAACGAGTCACCCACATGTGGCTTTTTTTGCGGGTAATCGACGAGGTTGTCACACATTCCGCTTGGTGGCTCTTACGTGTTTATTGGCTGAAATTTTGACAGGAAGCTCTTTAGCATGTGCGTACGCTGGCGTGCGTACATGTAGGATGTCTTGTCGTTAAGTCAAGAAGACGAGAGTAAATTGGTCCTCTCGTCATCGGGCTAGAACTTCCTCTTTGAAAAGGAAGTGCAGATTTTCACACACTTGCGTGTTTGTTAGAAAAGGTCAAAGTCGCATTTGCTGATGAGGAAAATTTCTTCGAGCCAAGCTAAGGTGCATGCATGTGCGCACGCGATTGTTTTATGCAATCAGTTAGGCAGACAAAATGTAGTTGTATACTCTGCCAGTGGGGGAGCTGTTGAGGGATCAGCGACCAGGCCATATATGCTATTTGTCTGAAACACGCACACACGTGCGCGCGTGCAACTACCCCACCATGAGTTAAAAAGGCCATATTTCATGTTGTCACATTTTTACAAAGGTTTGCTCAAATGTTCTTAACGCTGTTGGGCTCGTGCTTTTAGGCTGAACTGCGTTTTATGTTGTAATAATTTGTAATAAGCAGGGACGTGTTTGTACATATGAATGTTTGCAAAGCAGCTAACAAGAGATTTATAAACTGTTACTTCACTTGTGTTTTTTTTTTTTGCAGAAAATAAACTTTTATGTGAACTTGTCAAGTGGCCACATTGGGATGAAGGCAATGGTACCGTTTTTTCAAAATAAAAGTCGTTATCACTGCGGCACCGAAAAAAAACCAACAGGACTGTAAATTTAACTAATTCGCCGCCATTCCTGAATATATTTTGAATTTAAAAGTGTGACGGAGAGCGACATTCCTGAATTTGTTTAGGTTTTGATTTTTCTTGCGGGAGGTGCCGATAAAGTAGTGGTCAGACCTCTGGCAATGTTTTACCCTTTCATGAGGGGGCAGTATTTGCCTTTTGTCCATGTTAGCGCTTTGTTACAGCTTAAGCTGTTGTTAAAGCGCAATATAAATCCATATGTATTGTATTTTGCACAGCTGCCCCCATTTCAAGCTCATAACTCCAGAACCATATGAATTAGTAATTACGTCTTTTTTTCTGACGAAAGAAGAGTTTCTTACGCTGAATTGAATGTTTATGTACTCCTAAAACTCAACATTTAAGCTATTCCAACCTTTTTTAATCCTCTTCATTCAGTTGCTCCTCCTTCAAAATAAAAACAAGACAACAAAATGAAAGCATCAAGAAAAAAATGGCTTGATTCGTGAGTACAGTATTCTGAATTTGTATTTCTTCGTCGTGATACGACGAAGAAAGAAATGTTTACAGTCTAACGTAAACATATTTTATTTTGAAATACGTGAGTGGAAGTGGCAGAGCGACACGGGCGTCTTGACTAGTTGCCGCGCTGCCCGGGCCCCAGATCAAAAATGGACGTCACATGGGAGCCAATGAAAGTAACATGAGAGTCGCCGTCTTCTGCCGCCGGACGAAGCAACAAACACGAGCAGGTAGCGTCACTCCCTACACAGGGTCGAAATTTAGCCTAAAATGAACCGCAGCAAAGCCGCCTGAAGCTCGGCTCAGGCGGGCCAGCGCCGTTAGCTTAAAGGCGCTTGTCTATAACGGGGCTCGGCTCGCTTTGGCTGTACGCCCTTTATCGGACACGCCTCTGCCGTCTCCGCGTCCCCCTGCCGCGGGGCCAACATGTCAGCTATCCGCTGTCGTCTAAAAGAGGAACCTCAATGATTTGCTATCGTGCTGTGGGCGGCCGTCAAATACTCGTCCCATGTAGCCGACGTGAACAGATGAGATGGCAGCTACTGTCCGATAACGGAACTAGTAAAACGCTTGCCAGCGACCATCCCGCGTCTGTCAGTTGCTGTCGTTCTATCCGCCCGCGTGAGCACGCGATGCGGTGACCGTCTGTGACGTCATTAGTTTATTTCCGGACGCGGTCCAAAACGAAAACTCCCACTGAGGCTGAATCTCCACGCCATCTTCATCCTTTCCACTATCATCATCATCGTGTGTGATGTATGGGTGTGTATGTACGTGATGGTCTGTATGTGGTTGTACTTTGCATTTCGTTTCACCACATAAACATGGTGGACATGTTACACATGACGCGTGTGTGTGCTTGTTAAAAAATAGTCACACCCATGTTGCTGACCTCTCGTGTGACCCGCTCATGATGTCATCACTCAAAACCACAAAGACACTTTTATGCTCCCCGGTTCACTTACACAAAGAGACACGGATACATGAATAGGACGCGCACGCACACACACACAGGCACTCGCATAGATACGCAAATATACACGCTCATACATGTGGACGAATATGCTCACGCACACAAATCTGTGCGTTAATACACAAATACAAGCAAAGTGGAACCCACACCCACGTTGACCCAGTTTAAGTAAAGAGGAAGTGAAGTGATGACATTTTGGACAAACTTCCTAATGGGGTGTAGAGTCATCGTCAAAAATGGCCACGATTGCGCTCGCTCAAAGCCTTTTGTGTTTCTCTGCCACTCCAGTGACAGCAGGAAACACCTGACAGCATCCTTCCTGTTTCACACTTTCACTTCCAGCCTGCATCCTGACTAATGGTAAATAAACCTGCAAGGTCCTTCTGTAACTCCGCTCATTGGTATGCGAACAGGCCACGCCCCCACTCATGAATGACGTACAAATCTGACTAGGCCACGCCCACTCCGAGGTCCGAATCTGAGTTGGTCACGCCCACTTTGAATGACAGGTCCAAATGTGAGTCGGAGGCTCTAATTCTGGATTATTTTAGATGAAGTTGATTCAATTAGATAACCTTTATTAGTCACACAGTGGAGACATTGACAATTCACAGCAGCAAAGTTATTCTGTGATTATTTTCTCATTGAATTGATAAATTGCTTTTAAAAAATAAAATCCACCATTTTATTGTAAAGCATGACACGTCCGACACGCGAAACGTCCGAAACCTTCACATTTGTACAGATGACGGCTGAAGAAACCTTTTCATCGATGGACCACTCCTGTACGACTGAGAGCTTACACAGACATATTTATATATTATATTTGGAAACTTTTTTCAATTATTGAGGTGCACATTATAGTCCAGTGCGCCTTACATATGGAAACATTTTGAAAATACACCATTCATTGGGGGTGCGCCTTATACTCCGGTGCGCCTTATACACTGGAAAATATGGTATATAACTTTCTGTTTATGTGATGTGATGCGGCAAGCAGAGTCGGGCACATCGGCGGCATGACGGAGGACAAATGCCCGCAGCTGGTGGACTACTTTGTCGTGGCGGGTTTGGACCCAGCGGGACCCTGGCGACCTTTAGACGACGACGCCAGGGCGGCGGCATCCACGCCACCGCCTGGCCGTGGGGCGGATCCCGTGACGGACTTGGTGGTGATCGCCCGCGGCCTTGGAGAGGAAGTACCCCAGGGCTTCACCTGCATCGACAAGTCGCTGGGTGGTCACTCGGCCGAGTTGAGCGCCGGCCTCATCAACAACCCCCGCTTGTACCTGTGCTACCGGAGGGGCCGCGACAAGCCCCCTGTGGTCGACCTCGGGTAAGACATCCGCCATCTCTTTCGCATCCGTGAGTTGAGCATGTCGCTTCTACTCAATTTCTTCAGTTGCAATCTTCAATACACGTTTTAAAAATATCAATAGTAGCATTGAAACTGGGTTAAAGTAACTCATTCACTGGAAGATCATGTGCAAAATTGTGTCCACTCCAGTGCCAGGGTTTTTGTCATTCTCACTCAAATTTTAGCACCTACAGAAGATTGAGTTTTAGGACTACATAAACATTCAATACAGCGTTAGAAACCTTTCACTCTCTTCTTTCATCAGATAAAAGGAGTAAATTCCTAAATTATATGGGTCTGGAGTGATCTGAGCTTGAAATGGGGGCGGCTGTACAAAAGGCAAATGTTGCCCCCTTGTGGAAGGGGAAAAAACATTGCCCGAGGTCTGACCAGCAGTTTATGTGATGAACCAAAAAAAAAACCAATTGTTTTTAACTCATTCACTGCCAGACAACGTGTAAAAATATGCCCACACCAGTGCCAGGGTTTTTGCCATTTTCACTCAAATTGGAGGAAGATTGGTAAACATCCAATGCGCATACGAAACATTAGACTCTCTTCTTTCATCAGAAAAAAAAATAAAAAAAGGTTCATTCCTAAGTTATATGGGTTTGGAGTTATCAGAACTTGAAATGGGGGCGGCTGTGGCTGTACAAAATATGATCCAATACATACATATTGATTTATATAGCGCTTTAGCAACAGCTAAAGCTGTAACAAAGCGCTAACACAGAAAAAAGGGAAATGCTTCCGCTTGTGGAAGGGAGAAACATTGCCAGAGGTCTGTGTACAGTGAGACCTCAACTTACGAACTTAATTGGTTCCCAGACAGAGTGTGTGAGGCGAAAAGTGTGTATCTCAAAAAAACATTTCCCATAGGAAACCATTAAAATGGGAATAATCCGTTCCCGGGTTTCCATAAAATATACTTTTCAACTAAATAAGCCTTAAAACTACACACAACATACCTTATTCTATGTATAATAAATGTCCTATTGTATTGTAATGAAAGAAATGACGTTTGTAAGACGAAAAGTTTGTAAGTTGAGGTCTCACTGTATTAGGTAGCTAGCTAGGCTGCTAGATAGCAAATAGATAGCAATTTAAACAGTGTCTTCCCCCAAACCATTAACTCCTTAAACAGTAACCCAAATAGAACTTTATAGTGCCTCTTTGCAATTTTGTGACGATGATACTAGTGCAGCGTGTTCAATTTATAGTCTGGTGCGCCTTACGTATGGAAAAAGTTTCAAAATACACTAGTCATTGGGGGTGCGCCTTATACTCCAATGCACCTGATACACCGGAAAATACGGTGCTTAAAATAAAAAAAAATCAAATTCTGTTTTTTTGGGTGCACATTCAGGGTGTTATATGAAGGCAAGGAGCAGCCTAAAACGGGTTGGTACGTGATCGAAACCACGCCCTACAGCCGCTCAGCTAACCTGAGTTCCGGCGCTGGCCCGGCGGCGCAGCGTGTCTTCCTGACGTACCGGCGAGCCGCCGACGCGCAAGGCCTGCACTCGTTGGGCGTGACTGACATCGGCGTGTTGCTACCCGGAAAGGGTGAAGCGGCGCCGCACACCTTCAGCCGCGTGGACAAGAACCTCAACACGGGCATGGTGAGATACATCGGCTAACTCCGACGCGTTGGATCTGTGATGCTAACTTTTTAGCGCGTTTCCAGTGGGGCCCCGCCCTCTACGTCTGCTTTAAACGAGCGGTGGCCAAAGCAAACTCGCTGGTCTACGAGGCGGGTGAGTGCGCGGCCGCGTTTAAAAATAGCATATAAGTGCCCCGTTTCCATTTCCCACATTGTCTTTCAGGTCTGCTGAACCGTTACCCCGCCGATGACCAGGATGCTTTCCCGCTGCCCGAGTCGGTGCCCGTTTTCTGCCTGCCCATGGGCGTCGCTCTGGAAAGTTGGCCCGCCGAGGCTAAATACCGGCTGCCCGTCTTTTCCACATTCGTGCTCACTTCTGCCAGCGGGGATAAGGTGGGAACGCTTTTTTTTTCTCTTTTCCGAATCAGAATCATCTTTATTGGCCAAGTACAGTGATACCTCATCTTACGAACTTAATTGGTTCCCAGAAAGTGTGTGTAACTTGAAATGTTTGTCTTCCAAACATTTTTTCCCCATCGGAAACCATTAAAATGAGAATAATCCGTTCCCAGGTCCTCATAAAACAAATTTCTACTAAATAAGCCTTAACTACACAAAATATAGCTTATTTTATGTATAATAAATGTGCTATTGGATTGTTCTTAAAGAAATAAACTACTGTATAATAAAGTCGTTTTATTTAACTTTGTGATGGTCGTTGATGTAGTTGCCTCTTGATGATATCCGAGTGATGTTGCCGTGCTTTCTCGGCGATTATACCCTCACTCACACTGTCCCATGCTAGCTGCTTTTCGCTAATCCAAATTAACAGATGTTTTTCAACCTCTTCTTCTTGACTCAGACCGTTGCTTAGACAACACGGAAAAACCCTTAGCCACATGTAGCAATGTTCGACTTAGCATACTGGTACTGGGACGCTAAGTCACACAAACGTACACCTCGTTCGTGTTTTTCGATGATCTCCTTCTTCTGTTCGACCGTCATTTTCTTTTATGTCCTCTTCGGCTTAACACTAGCCTGTGGTGGAGTCTTTTCCGGTCTCATAATAGCAAAAGTACTCCACACATCTGCACTCAAAGAAAGGGGGTCACGAAAACTAGTCCGCCAGCCACCGTGACGCTGTTTGACCGTGTGGTTTGGTGTTCATCCGCCGAAAACTAGTCCACCAGCCACTGCTGTGTGGTTTGGTTCGTCTGCCGAAAACTAGTTTGTCAGCCAAGACTATATGCTCGTGAATTTAATGTTCGTGAGGCGAAAAGTACGTGAGCTAAAGCGTTCGTAAACTGAGGTATCCCTGGATGTAGAACACACAAGGAATTTGTCTCCGGTAGAACACGCTGCACTAGTACCATCATACAAAAGACATGACAAATAAGTATGGATGACACTAATCTAATCTAATCACATCTAATTTAATCCCTTAATGTAAGTGTTACATCTCTCGTGGGAGGGAAAAACATTGCCAGAGGTCTGACCGAAGCTTCAAACGCACCCCCCGCCTCCCGAAAACAAAAACAAAACCCGAATAAATTTGGGAATGGCGCTCCACTTCACGCTTTTCAATTCCAGAATAAATTCAGGAATGGCACCGAATGAGTTAATACAAATTGAAAATGGCGTCCTCTGTCAGATGGAGAGTTTACAATTGAATTGTGAAAGATGGGGAACTTTTCTTTCGTGAAATTTTCGTGTAGTACTTGTGGAATTATGTAATAATTGAAAAATGTTCCCCCTCTCTATGTGTCAAATCTTCCTGAGCACAAAGAAATGTGTTGTAATCACTATGTCAACATTTTATGCGACATTTTAAGGAGCATGACATATAATGTTCTATAAAATACAACTGACTGCTTAAAAAAAAAAGAATTCATTCGCTGCCATTCCCGAATTTATTTAAGAAATGAAATGTGTGACGTTGAGCGCCATTCCTGAATTTGTTCGGGTTTTGGTTTTTCTTGTGGGTGGGTGCCGATAAAGCGCTGGTAGCGCCGGTCAGCCCTGTGGCAACATTTTTCCCGTCCACGAGGGGGCAGCATTTGCCTTTTGTCCATGTCAGTGCTTTGTTACAGCTTCAACTGTTGTCAAAGCGCTATATAAATCAATATGTATTGTATTGTATTGTATTGTATTGTATTGTAGTTTGTACAGTCGCCCCCATTTCAAACTCCGATAATTCCACACCCATATAACTTAGGAATTAACTCATTTTTTTCTGATGAAAGAAGAGAGTCAAAGGTTTCTAACGCTGAATTGAATATTTATGTAGTCCTAAAACGCATCCACGCAGGGCGCCAATGCATATGTGGAACTGTCGCAGCTTGGAATTGAAGTGGATTTATGTGGGACAGGAGATGTGAGACAATCTGTTTTTGTCAATGGATGCTACAGCTTAGTGTTTGCTTTCAACATTTAGCTTGTAGCAGATGTGCACATTTCATTATGACGTCCCTGATCCACTGGTAAAAAGGATGCTTTGATCCTCTCCTCTTTCATCTAAAACTGCTTCATACAACAAAGAAGGGTGCAGAAAGTCTTTAAGATTGAATGACTGTCTTTGTGTTGTCATATTATTTTGTTATTTTATTTTGTTTTTTTGTTGTTTTGGCCGCGACAGTGGCTGCCTTGACAGCAGCTCCTGTATTTTGTTTTTCTAGTTCTTTCTTTCCTTTCCTCTTATTTTCATCACTATGCTGCTGTGAAATCTCCATTTCTCCTTGTGAGACAAATAAATGCTAATACAATCCAATCCAATCCAAAACTCAATATGTTGCAATTTGAATGAAAATGACAATAACCCTGGCACTAGAGTGGACGCATTTTTGCACATTGTCTGGCAGTGAATGAGTTAATTACAACTAAATTAATAATAATAATACATTTAATTTCAAGCGCCTTTCAAAACACCCAAGGACACTTTACAATAAAAACAATAAAACCAAGCACACAACAATAAAACCATAAGTAAAATGATAAATAATAAAATAATAAAATTAAATAAAAATAAAATTGATGAGAAGGTTTCTTCAGCTGTCATCTGTACTTCTTTGAAGGTGTCTGACATTTCGCTTCTTATCCAAGAGGCTTCGTCAGCGAACTAATTTTTTTGCTGGTAGTTTTGGCCCTATATCCCTATTGTCCAAACATGGCGGTGCCAGACTCTGCTCTCAGGTTGGCCAAAACTACCAGCAAAAATGTTAGTTCGCTTACGAAGCCTCTTGGATAAGAAGAGAAACGCCCGACACCTTCAAAGAAGTACAGATGACGGCTGAAGAAACCTTCTCATCGATGGACCACTTGTATGCTTCACGCAGGTGTACGGCGCGGCCATCCAGTTCTACGAAGCCTTCCCAAGGGAGGCCCTATCGGAGCGCCAAAGCATGCGTCTGGGCCTGCTCAGTGTTCTGGACCGCCGACCCGTCCCAGAGCGAAGCCTGCAAGCCAAAAAGAGCATCTGCGTACTTTCGCACTGGCCCTTCTTTGACGTCTTCCAGAAATTCCTCACCTTCGTCTATCGATACTCCATCTCCGGACCCCACGTGCTGCCCCTTGAGAAGTCAGGAAACACTTCACCATCTTTGTATGTGTTACTTGTCATGTTGTAAATTAACACGTGACTGAAAATTGCAGGCACATCTCCAGCTTCATGCATAACGTTCCTTTTCCGTCACCCCAGCGACCTCGCATCTTGGTTCAGGTACGCTTGCTTCACCTTCTCACGATATCGATTGATGCGCGATTTGCAAATCTCATCCGATACATATAATCGATAATGGTTAAGACATGGCGCTTCACCGTGTCAATTTCCTTGCCAGGCAACACGAACCATGTTCACAATTTTTTTATGCTTTCATTTTTGGATTTATATGAATTATTAATCAAGACTGTGTGTGTGTGTGTGTGTGTGTGTGTGTGCGTGTGTGAGTTTGTATGGCTATTTTAGTGAGGGCCACTAAGACTTTATACCATACGTAGTGAGGACTTTTTGGTCGGTCCTCACACGTGCGTGTGTGTGTGTTGTGTGTGTGTGTGTGTGTGTGTGTGTGTGTGTGTGTGTGTGTGTGTGTGTGTGTTTGTATGGCTATTTTTGTGAGGTCCACTAAGATTTTATACCATACATAGTGAGGACGTTTTGACAAGTGAGGACATTTTGGTCAGTCCTCACAAATATGTGTGTTTGTGTGTGTGTGTAAGAGAGTTTGTATGGCTATTTTAGTGAGGTCCACTAAGATTTTATACCATACGTAGTGAGGACTTTTTGACAAGTGAGGACCTTTTGGTCAGTTCTCACAAGTGTGTGTGTGTGTGTGTGTGTGTGTGTGTGTGTGTGTGTGTGTGTGTGTGAGAGAGAGAGAGAGAGAGAGAGAGAGTTTGTATGGCTATTTTAGTGAGGTCCACTACGATTTTATACCATACGTGGTGAGGACTTTTTGACAAGTGAGGACTTTTTGGTCGGTTCTCACAAGTGTGTGTGTGTGTGTGAGAGAGAGAGTTTGTATGGCTATTTTAGTGAGGTCCACTAAGATTTTATACCATACGTAGTGAGGACTTTTTGACAAGTGAGGACTTTTTGGTCAGTTCTCACAAGTGTGTGTGTGTGTGTGTGTGTGTGTGTGTGTGTGTGTGTGTGTGTGTGTGTGTGTGTGTGTGTGTGTGTGTGTGTGTGTGTGTGTGTGTGTGTGTGTGTGTGTGCGCGCGTATGTGTGTGTTTTGTGTGCGTTTGTGTGTGTTTTGCAGCTTTCGCCATATGACAACCTTCTCCTCTGCCAACCCGTGTCCTCGCCGCTCCCCCTCAGGTGTGTTTGCATTAGATTGGATTAGATTACCCTTTATTAGTCTCACAGTTGAGAAATTTACATTTCACAGCAGCAAAGTAATGAAAGAAAGAGGAAAGGAAAGGAAGAAGTAGAAAAACAAAATACAGGAGCTGCTGTAAAGGCAGCCATTGTCGCGGCGCTATCTTGAAGTTAAAATAATCACCGAAAAAAACAAATTAATATGACAACACAAAGACAGACAGTCATTCAATCTTAAACACTTTCTACACCCTCTTGGTCGTATAAAGCAGTTCTAGATCAAAGAGGAAAGGATCAAAGAGTCCTTTTCACCAGTGAATCAGGGACGTCATGGTGAGATATTCACGTCTGCTACAAGCTAAATGTCGAAAGCAAACACGAAGCTGTAGCATCCTTGAAGAAAAAGAGATTGTCTCACATCTCCTGTCCCATGTAAATCCGCTTCAATTCCAAGCGGCGACAGTTCCACATACGCATCGGCGCTATGTATACAATAAATCAAGATCTAATTTTAAGCAGATTCTTTACTTACAGACAGTGTAGGTGTTCAAATATCTGAAAGAATCTGCTTAAAATTAGATATCAAGTAGACAGGATGAACTTAGTACAACGAATAAATCAATATGTTTTGTATTTTGTCCAGCTGCCCCTATTTCAAGGTCAGATAACTCCACACACGTACAATTTAGGAATTAACTGGGTTTTTTTCTGTTGAAAGAAGCGAGTGTAAGGTTTCTTATGCTGAGTTGAATGTTGATGTATTCCTATGACTCAATATTCTGCGAGTCCTGCAATTTTAGTAAAAAAATGGGAAAAAAAACAGTGGACACCTATTTGCACATCTGGCAGTGAATGAGTTAAAATATGACCTTGTTGCCTGTGTGTATCAGCGGCGCCAGCTTCCTGAAGCTTCTCCAGAACTTGGGCCCTGGCAACGCATGCACGCTGCTACTGGCCGTGTTGACGGAGCACAAAGTACTGCTCCACTCGCTCCGTCCCGATGTCCTCACGGCCGTCGCAGAGGCGCTCGTCTCCGTAAGCGAGCGCACGCCTCCACTGCCGACGTCCTCGCCATTTACCCCAATGACGCGAGATGTCTTTTCGCACAGATGACGTTCCCGCTGCGCTGGCTTTGCCCGTATATCCCGCTGTGCCCGCTGCAGATGGCCGAAGTGCTGCTAGCGCCGGTGCCCTTCATAGTGGGGGTGCATTCAAGCTACTTTGACCTTTATGACCCCCCCGCTGACGTGGTCTGCATCGACGTGGATACCAACACCCTTTTCCAGTCAGTGCATGTGCACGTGTGTGTGTGTGTGTGTGTGTGTGTGTGTGTGTGTGTGTGTGTGTGTGTGTGTGTGTGTGTGTGTGTGTGTGTGTGTGTGTGTGTGTGTGTGTGTGTGTGTGTGTGTCCCGACCTGTGTGTCCGCATTCGTCATTTTCTGCGGCATCGGCGTAGAAGCTGGACAAGCAGTTGGTAGTTGTGCATATGAACAAATCATTTCACATGTGTTCAAAATTTAGGATTGTTCAAAAATATAACATCATGGCTCCTACAAAACACAACTGACCTTACAGGCTCTAAATATTGTCTCTAGAAATAATAAGCGCTACCTGTTGGTGGTTTTGGTGGAGATGATTCGTAAAGTCCCAACGGTTGCCAAAAACCTGAAAAAAATAAATAAATCAATATGCCATTTTGAAGTGATTTCTGAGTGAGAACAGGCTCAAAAACATTTTGAGTCCCAAAATTACATTTTTATGAGTTTCATAAAGATATTTTTTTCATGTTTGAAATTGGGTCCCCACGGATCCAAATCCTTCGCACACCTCGTCCCCATAGTGCAGCAAAAACGTGTATGCTTGTGTGTGTATCTTCAACTATGAGAGTGTGTTAGAAGCATGTGAGAGCGTTGAAATTGCATTGGGCTCACTCGTTGGTTTCTGTCGCCCCGTCAGGTCTGATGATAAGAAGCCGTTGTCATGGCGATCGTTACCCAGGAAACCCGGGAAGACTCTTTTCAGTACCCTGGGCCACCTCCACAAGACTTTGGAGCAGAGTAGGTCCTAAACGGTGCACAACATCTCAACGTATTGACACGCGGGTGGGTTTGATCCTCTGACCGCCCCTGTGTGGAGTTTGAATGTTGTGCGCAAACCTGGGTGGGTTTTCTCCGGGTATTCCGGTTTCCTCCCACATTCCAAAAACACACACACACGGAAGACTTATTGAACACTCCCAAAATTGTCCCGAGGTGTGAATGTGAGCGCCAATGGTTGTTTGTCTCTATGTGCCCTGCGATTGGCTGGCAACCAGTTCAGGGTGCCCCCCACCCCCCCACCCCGCTCGCCAAATATGTATTTAGAATCAAGTTCATGATGTCATCAACAAGGCCACGCCCCTTAAAGACACACCATTGTCCACGTAATTAACATCGAACCGTTTCACTCCAAACTCCACGTGTGCAAAGTCGGAGTGAATGATGACAAGCGTGCAAATACTCGTCCTGACTTGTTAAAAAGCAATGTCATTGTCTGCCATTTCCCTAGCTACCCGTTCAGGGTGGCCTCACGCCTACACGCTCCAGCTTGCCCGTGCCCTTCGTTAGCGTAAAGCGGTTTATTTAATGAATGGATGTATGTCTTTGTTTTACTGATTGTCAAAGTTTGTGCATGTGTACGGATGAGATGGGGGGAATACATTCCGGGTGTGACTGCCTACTTTTATTTAGCCCCTTAATGACGTTTGTATGCAGTTCTTGCTGCCATTCCCATTCTTTAATTTGATTGATTGCTAAATGTGTCTTCTCTGAACACATTTTAGGCCGGGTGACTTCATATTTTTTGTCTTTGAAAAGCCACAAATAAGTTTTCAGGCAAAAGTGGATCTATATAAGGGAAAAAATGTAATATTCTTTGGGTATTTGTGTTCAAAAACACAAATCACCTTTGTATTTATTCATTATTTAAATTTATTTATTTATTTATGTGTCTAATGGTTTATATTGTTTACCAATTAATTTATTCACATGTTGATGTATTTACATTTTCTTATGTATGTATTTATTTATCTATTTAGTCATTTCTTTATTTTTTATTGTATTATTTTTTTTATTGGTTCATATTTTTAATGAATGTATTCATCGGTTTATATTATTATTTATTCATTTGCAATTTTCTTATTTATTCTTTCTTTCATTCATTTATTTATTGTTTTTTTATTTGTTTATTGGTTAATATTATTATTTAATTTATTCATCCGTATATTTATTCATTTGCATTTTCTTATTTATTCTTTCATTTATTTATTTTATGTTATTTATTTATTGGTTTATATTTTTATTAATTAATTAATTTACCTGTTTTTTATTTACATTGCATTTATTTATTTACTTCTTAATTTACACGTTTATTTATTTATTCATTCATTGTTGTTTTTTTAATTTGTTTATTGGTTTATGTTATTTATTAATTAATTCATCTGTTTATTTATTTATTTGAATTGTTCTTTTTTATGTAATTATTTGCATTTTTCCTATTTATGTATTTTTGCAGTAATTCACTCATGTATTATTTGTATTTTTTCTTTTAATTTATTTATTGGTTTATGTTGTTTATTAATGTATTCATTCTGTTTATTCATTCACATTTTTCTTGTTTATTTATTTATTTGTTTGTCTATTTATTATTTTTGGGGTGCGGCGCGGTCCTATTTTTCCAATCGAACCCACGTCACCAAACCCACGTTAATCTCACAGTTTGCTCTCCGGGCCAAGAGGAAGCCACGTTGGAGTTCCTGCTGACCGACTTCGACCAGATGTACCGCCGGCAGAAGCAGCTGGAAGCCGACATCCAGGAAGCCTTCTTACGCTTCATGAGCGTCCTGCTGCGAGGCTACCGCGCCTTCCTGCTGCCCATCACGCAGCCGCCCTCCGACACCGCCACCGACTGCAGCTCCCTTTTCAACCTGCAGGGTGAGCTCACCTTGCACGCCTCCGCGCCGGCTAGCCTTTCCTTTCTCATTTGACTGTGTGTCCTCCTTCCAGGCTTCCTGAAATCTCGCGATCGCACTCAGCAGAAGTTCTACTCTCAGCTGACGCGTACGCAGATGTTCACGCAGTTCATTGAAGAGTGCTCCTTCGTCAGCGACCGCCACGCCTGCCTCGAGTTCTTCGACGAGTGCGTCCAAAAGGTCGCTTTGCGCTTTTGTCGCAAGAGGACGAGAAGCTCCTTCAAAAGTCTTGCAAGGCAATCAAAAGAGCTAAGGAGAGTGCGGGTGTCCCGGCAGGTGGACGTGGAGAAGCCGGAGGACGTCCGTCTAGTGGACGTGGACGAGAGCCATTGCGGCGAGCGCACCGTTTTCATCATGCCGCCTGAGCAGCCCACGGAAGACGACGGCTCCGAGTGCTCCGCCCGCTACAGGTGAGGTTGCACTCATCCCATTGCACTTGTAACTGGGCTACACCTGTGCTTACTCTCTCTCTCTCTCTCTCTCTCTCTCTCTCTCTCTCTCTCTCTCTCTCTCTCTCTCTCTCTCTCTCTCTCTCTCTCTCTCTCTCTCTCTCTCTCTCTCTCTCTGTGCAGCTATGACACTTTCCCCGCCTTGAGGCCGGAGCTCTTTGATCAGCCGCTCGACCAACTGCGTGTTCCCGCCAAGGGCAGCGCGCCCAGTAGCCCCGCCCCCCGACGCACCAAACAGGTATGCAAAGAATACAGAGGGGGGAAAAAAAAAACTAGCGCAGAGTAGTTTGCAAAAGGAAAGAAAAATGTAAAAGCATTCACTCTTCATTTTCTTATGGGCATATTATACCGTTAGCATGCAGCATTACAGCGAAATGCTGATGCACCATGTTTATTTTGAATTACAGGGTTCACTAAAGAATAGATAGGAAGCAAAAAAAAGTAATTAAAACGAAAAAAATGTGAATGTAAAAAATGTAGGTGAATAGAAAAAGTACACAAATTTAAAAACAAATAAAAAATGCCCTCCCTCCCAAAAAATAATAATAATAAATCAATAAAAATAGTTAAAAAAATGAGCATGACATTGGAATAATGGGAATATAGAAAAGGAAGTAAAAATACTGAAAAAATAGAAAAAGTGCCCACCTACTCAAAAAAAAATCAAGACAAATAGTATTTCCTATCCATTTGCTATCTATTTGCTATCTAGCTAGCTGGCTATCTATTTACTATCTATTATCTATCTGGCTAGATAGTTAGCTATGTAGCTGGCTATTTATTAGCTATATTGCTATCTGGCTAGTTACCTAACTGTCTAGCTGGCTATCTATTAGCTATCTGTTAGCTAGCTAGCTAGCTTTCTATCTATTTGAGTTACTTCCGGGTTGACTGAACGCTGGCGCATGTGGCTGCCGCTGTTCACCCGCAGAAAAACTCATCCTGTGACTGTAAAGTGACCTTGAGAATTTTGAAAGGCACTTATAAATGAAATGTATTATTATTATTATTACTATTATTATTATTATTATTATTATTATTATTATTATTATTATCATACCTCTGTCGCTGTCGCTGTGGCGACCCCTTGAAGGGAAAAGCCGAAAAGAAGAAGGTTATTATTATTATTATTATTATTATTATTATTATTATTATTTCTGTGTAACCTCTCAGTCATACAGAAGTGGTCCATCGATGAAAAGGTATTATTATTATTATTATTATTATTATTAAAAAGAGCATGACATTGGAATAATGGAACCAGAAAAAGGAGTAAGAAATAAAGAAATAAAACTTTAAAAAAATGGAAAAAGTACCCATCTCCCCCCCCCCAAAAAAAAAAAATCCAAATTAATCAATAAAGATGGTAAAAAAAATGAGCATGACAATGGGATAGGGGAAAGATAGAAAAGGGAGTGATAAATACATAAATAAAATACAAAAATGTAAATGTGTCCACCCCTCTAAAATAAATACATTTAAATAAAGCAAATACATAAACAAATGAATATATGAATGAATGAATGAATGAATAAATAAAAAAATAAAAAAATAAATAAATGGATGAATGAATACATAAATACAAAAATAAAATAAAAAATATAAATAAATAAACACATTGTAAATAAAATTAGCATGACATTGGAATAATGAAAACATCAAAAAGGGAGTAAAAAAATCAAGAAAAAAATGGAATTAAAATGAAGAAAATCCAAAGGAATACAGTAATAAACTAATAGAAAAGAAAGATTCAAGTCTCCCAGCAGGCGGGAAAGATGCCTCCCACGCTTCCTGTCCACATCCCAAAATCTTGACAGTATCTTGTCAATTTCCCTCAAATGACACGGATATGTACTGTCGCCTTTTCACCAGGAGCTTAAAGTTGCGCAACGGCGCGCCCAGACATGCTGCGGTTCCGCCGACATGTGGTGCAAGTGTCTTCTGGGTCACATGTACGGCCTGTGGTTCATCTACCTGCCCACCTATGTGCGTGCCCAGAACGCCAAGGTGCCCGCCCTCCACGCCGCTTACGACGTCCTCAAGCATATGGAAAGCAGGAAGGTGCTGCTACCTGACGAGGTGAATTTTTAGTTAGTTATTTTTTGATTGGATTGGATTAGCCTTTTACAGCAGCAAAGTGATGAAAGTAAGAGGAAAGGAAAGGAAGAAGTCGAAACACTAAATACAGCAGCTGCTGTAAAGGCAGCCAGTCACTCTTGCGGCGCCATTTTGAAGTCAAAAAAATAATTGTATGTAAATTATGAGTTTGCATTTTATGCTTGAATCAGCATCATCATCCTACATTTCATTTCTAAGCGCCTTTCAAAACTCTAAAGGTCACTTTACTGTCACTGGATAGGTTCTTCTGTGGGTGAGCAGCGGCAGCCACACGCCCCAGCGTTCACTCAACCCGGAATAACTCAAATCAAGAGAGAGCTAGCTAATAGATAGTTAATAGATAGCTAGTTAGATAGCCAGCTAATAGCTAATTAATATCTATCTAGCTAGATGCCTAGCTAATAGATAGATAGTGAGCTAGATAGATTAGTAATAGATCGCTAACCAGCTAGCTAGTTAGTTAAATAGCTAATAGACAGCAAATACATAGCTAGCTAATAGCTAGTTCATAGATAGATAGCCAGATAATAGTTAGATAGCTAGATATGTAGCTAATAGATAGCTAGACAGATAGCGAGATAGATTGATAGCTAATAGCTAGCTAGCCAGCTAGTCAGTTAAATAGCTAATAGACAGCAAATAGATAGCCATCTAGCTAGCTAACAGCTAGTTAATAGCTAGCTAATATATAGCTAGCTAATATATAGCCAGAAAGATAGCAAGATAGATAGATAGCTAATAGACAGCAATAGCTAGTTAATAGCCAGCTAGCTAATAGCTAGTTAATAATAGTAGTTACATATAATAGTGAGATAGATAGATAGCTAATAGATAGCCAACTAATAGCTAGCTAGCTAATAACTAGTTAATAGCTAGCCAGCTAGATAGCTAGCTACTAGATAGCGAGATTGATAGATAGCTAATAGATAGCCAGCCAGTTAGTTAAATAGCTAATAGACAGCAAATAGATAGGTAGTTAACAGCCAGCTAGCTAATAGCCAAATAATAGATAGCTAGCTAGATAGCTAGCGAATAGATAGCTATATAGATAGCTAGATATATAGAAAAGTTAATAGCTAGCTAGCTCGATAGCCAGCTAGTTAGTTAAATAGCTCATAGACAGCAAATAGATAGCTAGCCAGATAGCCAGCTAGATTTGTACAATGATTTGATTTCCCTCCCTTGAATGTGTAAGTTTGTGTATAATTGGATTGGATTGGATTGGATTGGATATGCCTTTATTAGTCTCACAGTGGAGAAATTTACATTTCACAGCAGCAAAGTGATGAAAGGAATGAAAGTAGAAAAACGAAATACATGAGCTGCTGGAAAGGCAGCCACTATATATATATAGGCAGCCACTATATATATATAGGCAGCCATAATGTGTGTATTTCTGTCTCAGGTGTGTTACAGGATCCTGATGCAGTTGTGCGGTCAGTACGGTCAGCCTGTGCTTGCCGTGCGTGTCCTTGTTGAGATGAAAAAGGCGGGCATTACCCCCAACACAATCACGTACGGATACTATAACAAGGTACGTATGCATGTACACACATACACGTTTTTCATGTTTTCTGGGGACCACTTTTCAGATCATTACTGATGGGGACCACACTTTCCGAATGACTTACAGCTCTAAAAAAAAAAAATCAGTGCACCGTGTCTTTTGGGGACTTCAGAAAAAACGATTTTACATGCGTAATGGGGACGAAATTTCAATATACAGAGACCTCAACTTACAAACACCTTATCGTACAAACTTTTCGACTTACAAATGTCAAATTTATGAAAATTAAACCTTATAATAAGCACTATTTTCATAATACACACCCACCACGGCTGGCGGAATGATCTTCGGCGGAAGCACACGACCGAACAGCACCAGAGGTTAAGTTACCAACAGTCCTTATGGAAGGTGACTCTCCTTCCATAAGCCATCAACGACCATCAAAAAGGTCAATAAAACTTTATTTTACAGCACAGTTTATTTCTTTAATTACAGTCGTCATGTAATGCGCCTCTCTTTCCAAACAGCAATTCCCTTTGACCTTCGACCTCCAACGCCATTCCATCAAGCCATAAATGACCATCACAAATGTAAATAAAGTGACTTTATGATACAATGCAGTGTATTTCTTTCATTACAATACAATAGGACATTTATTATACATAGAATAAGGTATGTTGTGTGTAGTTTTTTAGGCTTATTTAGTTGAAAAGTATATTTTATGGAAACCCGGGAACGGATTATTCCCATTTTAATGGTTTCCTATGGGAAATGTTTTTTTGAGATTCACACTTTTCGCCTTACACACTCTGTATGGGAACCAATTAAGTTCATAAGTTGAGGTCTCACTGTACAGGTAACATCCGACTTAGGACCAACTCGACTTACGACCACAACCTCCAGACCCTATTTTTAAAATGTTAATTCTACACCTGGCACCGCAACGCGCTAGCGGGCCGGCAACGTGTACCACAATTTTGCCAGCATCTCACTCTCGCACAGCAATCGACCGTGTGATGGCGCCAAAGGGGGGAGTTTGCGTGTCATTTAGCCTCCAAGTCTCTATTCAACATTTTGAATGGATTTCGACTTACGACCATTTTGACTTACGACCGTTTGGTCGGAACGGAACTCGGTCGTCAGTCGGATGTTACCTGTATTTAAATGTATTCAAATAATTCACACACGATCCTTACCTGTTACACCTGATTAATGGGGACCTCACACATGCACGCACATATACACACAAACACATCACATCATGAATGATGATTACTCATATCTTTAATAATTAATATGAACCTGATTTTCATCTGAATTGGATTTTATTTAATTGTAGATAATATCGATCTGTACAATATTTTAACTCGTTCACTGCCATTCCCGGATTTATTCGGGAATTGAAAAGCATGAGGTGGAGCGCCATTCCCGAATTTGTTTGTGCTTTGTATTTTATCTGAAGATACAGCGCTTGTAAGACCTCTGGCAATGTTTTTCCCTCCCACAAGGGGGTAGGATTAGCCTTTTATATAGCTGCCCCCATTTCAAATTCGGATAACTCCAGACCCATATAACTTAGGAATTAACTTTTGAAAATATGACAGCAAGCGCCATTCTCGAATTTGTTTGTGTTTGTTTTTTTTTTTCATGCCTAGGTGCTGATAAAGCGCTGGCCATGGCCTCGCAATGTTTCTTTTCCACAGGGGGCAGCATTTCCCTTTTTTCCATGTTAAAGCTTTTTTTTCCAGCTCCAGCTGTTGTTAAAGCGCTACATAAATCAATACGTATCATATTGGATTTTGTACAGCTGCCCCCATTTCAGGCTCAGATAACTCCAGACCGATATAATTTAGGGATTAACTCTTTATTTCTGAGGAAAGAAGAAAGTCTGGGGTTTCTTACGCTGGATCGAATGTTTATGTAGTCCTTAAACTCAATATTCTATGGGTCCTGCAATTTGAGGGAAAATGACAAAAACCCTGGCACGGGAGTGGCCACCTATTTACACATCGTCTGGCAGTGAATGAGTTCATCTGACATGATCTGAATCAGGTTTACTTGAGATTGATCTAACTAAAACTAAGAAAATAAAGTATGCTAAACTAACATGAAAGTTATTTTAACCAGATCCTGATCTGCACTTGATTTGATTCTTAGAAGATAAAAATAAGATAAAATAAAAATCTCACAAATTTATATGAACTAAGCAACAACCTGGACATTTCTTGCACTTTTGCCTTCAGGCAGTCCTGGAGAGCAAATGGCCGTCGACCAATCAGGGTGGGCGCTTACTTTGGGCCAAGCTGAGGAACGTGGTGCTAGCCGTCGCCCTCTTCAGGCAACCCATCAAAATGCGCCGTAACGGACGAGGTCAGAACACCGTCGCGTCAAACGGGTCATCCAGGGTACCTCAACCTTCTTCTTCTTCTTCTTCTTCTCGTAACATGCAGCCATCATGGGAGAGCACAAGCCCCTCCCCCACCCCGGTTTGCCTCTGATTCGTCAGGCCAGCTGGAGCGGCTTGAGCGAAAGCTCCAGTCACGAATCTTTGACGGGATCCTTCGCCAAGAGCTGCAGCCTGAGTAGCATCAAAACACCGGCGCAGTGTAAGACGCAAAAACATTTATCCACCGTGTCCCAAAACCAATCGTCTTGTGTTTTGGGTGGCTTTTGGTTTACAACAGCGGCAAACACACGAAACAGGAAGTCGGGTTGCCATGACCAAGTGTCCAGCAAACCTCCTCTGGCGCCCCCCGGTGGCGTCCTGGTGCGTCGCAGTGACATCTGCTTGTCCAGCTTCTACGCCGATGCCGCAGAAAATGACGAATGCGGAGGCGACTGGGCGGCGAATGGCAGGTCGGGAAGGTGGGACACACACACACACACACACACACACCAGATTCAAGTACGATAAATCAGCCTCCTTTTCCCCGACAGAGTGGCGAGCGCCTGTGAGGTGGCGTCGTCGGTGGACGAGAATGACAACAAAGTGTCGCCCCCCAGTCGAAGTCTGGCGGGAAGGCTGCAGCAGCTCCTGACGCCCACGCGACACAGGTCGTCGGTGCGACGCGCCGCCAGCGTGGATGAGCGGCGGCCCGGCGCCAGAGGGCGAGGACCCGCCCCTACTTCGAGTCGCCGGCTGTCCGAGCAACGTCGGTCCAGGAAGTCACAGGTGGCGGAAACATTGCTGAAGGCCAAGGAACGCCTCACCAACGCGACCTCGGAGGTAATGCGTCGCCGTGTGCTAGCTTGCTAGCTATCTATCTATCTATCTATCTATCTATCTATCTAGCTAGCTAGCTAGCTAGCTAGCTAGCAAGAATGCTATATCTATCTAGCTAGCTAGCTAGCAAGAATGCTATATCTATCTATCTATCTATCTATCTATCTATCTATCTATCTATCTATCTATCTATCTATCTATCTATCTAGCAAGAATGCTATCTATCTATCTATCTAGCTAGCTAGCAAGAATTCTATCTATCTATCTATCTATCTATCTAGCAAGAATGCTATCTATCTATCTATCTAACTATCTATCTATCTAGCTAGCTAGCTAGCAAGAATGCTATCTATCTATCTATCTAGCTAGCTAGCTAGCAAGAATGCTATCTATCTATCTATCTATCTATCTATCTATCTAGCAAGAATGCTATCTATCTATCTATCTATCTATCTATCTATCTATCTATCTATCTATCTATCTATCTATCTATCTATCTATCCATCTATCTATATCTATCTACTTACCTACCTACCTACCTAACTACCTAACTATCATCGTCTGCATGTCTGTCTGTCTGTCTGTCTGTCTGTCTGTATCTATCGTGTTAGCTATCTCTCGCTATCGTGCTAGCTAGCTAGATATTGTGCAATCTATCTATGTATTTGTTTATTTATTTATTTATATGTTGTGTTATTTTCGTGACAAGATTGCTGCTATTGTTTATGACTAGAGCTCACTGTCGCTGGGTAGCGACGCCGACCCTGTGGACACGCCGCGCCCGCTCCGCAACTCCTGGGATGCTAATCAAGACGCAGCGGGGATCGAGGTGAGACGGTCCCACATTTCATTTGTTTGTCTGGGAAAAATTGTCCTTGTAAGTTTCATTCATTCATTCATTCATTCTTTCATTCATTCATGAGTTCGTTCATTCATTTATTTCTTAATGTATTTATTTTTGGTTTATTTATTTATATATGTGTATTTTTTATTTGTGTATTTATTTTTTGTGTATGTATTATATATATATATATATATATATATATATATATATATATATATATATATATATATATATATATATATATATATATATATATATATATATATTTTTTATGTGTTTAATAATGTATTTAGTCTGTTATTTGTTTACGTATTAGTTGTATTAAATTCATCCTGTCTACTTGATATCTAATTTAAAACAGATTCTTGTTTTTGTCCTCTATTCCCCGCCCCCAGTCTTTGGTTAAAGCCACGTGATTGGTCAAGAACGCAGCGGTGTGAGGCGATTCTCCAAACAACAAAATGGGGGGGGGGGGGGGGGGGGGCGATAAACATTAAACAGACAGGCTGACGACAGAGAGAGTGAGAAAATGGATAGAAAACAGTGACATTTGGACTCGTTTCAACTTTGACAGTTCAAAGGCAGAGTGTAGACTGCAAGGTTAAAATACCGCATCAATCAGGCTCCACAAATAACCCGCACAAGCCATCTGTACACTTGATGCAAAAAGCTATCAACCCAGCTAAACACAACACAATTGATGAGGAACTAGGTAAAATTATGGCAGAGAAAGCACCTGTTTATGTATTTCTTTCCCCCCAAAAAATCCATCCCAAAAATAAATGTTTGTAACACGTGTAAGGTTTTGATGTCGAGCTGCTCACGGTGCCGCGCTTGCGGTTGCCTGGTGTACGACGAGGAGATCATGGCGGGGTGGACGCCTGACGACTCCAACCTGAACTCCCGCTGCCCCTTTTGTGCCGCCTCCTTCGTCCCTTTCCTCAATGCCCACATATGTGACCAGCGACCTCCCGGCAGGTATGAGTCGCTACCGCCGCGCGACCTTCCCGCGGGCTTATTGTTTATTTATTTATGTATTTATTTTTGGTCTTCTGGGAATTTCCAGTGATGGCGAGGGTGAAACTGGCATCCAACCTCCTGACGGTCATCCGGCGGGATCGGCGCGTAACGGCCTGGGTGACGATTTCAACCCAGAGAGCGACACGACCGTGGCAAGGCTAAGCTAACCGTTCCATCATGACGTACAATGTGACGGACGGGTCGTAACAGTTCCCGACCACCAGGTGGCGGTGGCGTACGTCAGCCCGCTGGTGCTACGAAAGGAGTTGGAAAGCCTCCTGGACCACGAGGGCGAGGCTGTCCTCGGCCAACAGCAGTTCCTGGAGAACCATTGTATCATCTTCTGGAACCTTCTGTGGTTCTTCCAGCGCCTCGGCTTGCCTAGCCACTTGCTGCGGCTCGTGCGACCCCTCGTAAAGACCACGCAGGTAAAACACAGCGGGACAATTAAAAATTTCTTCAATATCAACTACAGCTGATACCACAGTTTACAAACGCTTTAGCTAACGAACTTTTCGCTTTACAAACATTCAATTCCCGAGAATATAATCTTGGCATACGAACTAGTTTTCTGGAAACACAGAGCGCCACAATGGCTGGCGGACTACTTTTCGGCGGAAGAACACCAAACCACATGGTAGAACAGCGCCATCGTGGCTGCCGGACTACTTTTCCACACCCACTTTCTTTGAGTGCACTCAATGCAGACCTGGTTTGTTATGGAGTGGAGTACTTTCGCTGTTACGGGACGGAAAAAGACCCCACTGCAAGCTAGTGTTAAGACGAAGAGGACACAAAAGAACCAAGCAATTAAGATCGTAAGCTGAGGTATCTCTGTATTTCAAATTCCCGGACAAATTCGGGAATTGCAGTGAATGAGTTAATTATTAAGGCTACGATTAATCATCAATTTCAGCAGCGCACTTGCACTGCCTCAAAATGATACATACAAATGGAGATATCTATCTATCTATCTATCTCTCTCTCTCTCTCTCTCTCTCTCTATATATATATATATATATATATATATATATATATATATATATATATATATATATATATATGTGTGTGTGTGTGTGTGTGTGTGTGTGTGTGTGTGTGTGTGTGTGTGTGTGTGTGTGTGTGTGTGTGTGTGTGTGTGTGTGGCTGCCGCTGCTCATTATGTGTGTGTGTGCGTGTGTGTGTACGTGTGTGTGTGTGTCAGTCGGAAAGTGCGTCTCTTCGTGTGAGGCTCATGTGGGACACCTTGACCCCCGACCCGGACTCATGGCCACCCCTCTACATACTGTGGCGTCTTCACAGTAAGTGATCTTTTTCAACACACACGATCACCCACCCCCACCTGACTAATTCTACCCTCCCCCCCCTCTAGGCGGCGTTCCCGTGCGCGGCTCCCGCTGGCGGCGCCACAACCACCCTTTCACGCTGACCTTCCTGGAGGAAATATTGCGCTACGTAGGAATGAACGAGGTCCACAAGGCCGTCACGCTCTTCCTCAACACTGTCGACGAGGCGCAACGACACACCCGCGCCGATGCGCAGCGCCTCCGCAGGTTAGATGTGGTACTGCGCTTGTATATGTTTTTGTGTGTGTTTTCAAATGTATGTATGTTCTGTATTTTTAATTACCCGTGTGCGCGCACGTGTACATACAGGAGCGTGTACCGAGAATTGCTGTTCCTGACGTTGGCGGCGATGGGCAAGGATCATGCGAGTAAGTCTTACAGGGTCGTGAGGCACTAAATTTGGACTTAAAGGACAACCGACACTTCCCGACAAGTTGTGTCCATACTTTGTAAAATCACTTCAAATGACTTCTACTGAGCGTATTTTACAAATATTCCACCGCATATAGCTCTATTTTACGTTTTAAGACTCACGCTGAATATTCAGGAAGTCTTGTTTTCGAGTTGATGACGATTCCAGGCGTGACGTCACTGAAGGAACGCCTCTGACCGAGAAAGCGACACATGTTGATGGCAAAATTAGAAGGAAAAAACATAAATAACGCGATGGTGAATCGTTGTGTGTTGCACCAAGACTACTATTTGATACTAGTTGACACACTAGTTGACAGACCAATCAGCCCATTTCCAACGGACCTTGGGCGCCATCTTGTGCATTTTCCGGGACGCTACATTGGAGTCCTGACGGCTCGAATTGATCTGGAAGAATTTCTGTAATCGATTGCAAACATTTATGCTTTCCTCTTCAGAACTATTTGAATCATATTCATAACTGGATGAGTAACAAGAAAGCATCTTCTCCGAATCTGAAGCCATTGTTTTGATTCTCGAGCATGGCAAGACGTCCTGGCGTGACGTCACGAACAAGGGGGCGGGACCTTCTGAAACTCGCCTTTTCCGGGGTCATTTTGAAGTAGTTTTGGGACACTTTAAGTCATTTTTATTGGTGTTTTGAATTTAACTAAAAATATCAGCCTGCGTCTTTTGGGTATTTTAGATGCTATAAAACGTTTTTCTGATATCAGGTAGGAAACAAAAAAATGGTGTTGGTTGTCCTTTAACATGGCTGCGTTGACCTCCCAGGTGCTTTCGACAAGAAGTACAAGTCGGCGTACACGCGCCTCAGCGGCGTCATGTGCAAAGAAGAATTGCGCGAGAAGCGAGCGCAGCCTCCCAGCGCCAAAGCACTAGACTGCAGACGTAGCTTCCAACCGCCCCTCCAGTGCTGATTTGTCGCCGCTTTGATGCCAGTCGATCAGTCGCAACCCGATTGGGCGCCACCATAAGCGCTGCCGCCACTCAACTAATTTGTTGGGGGGGAAAAAAACGTGAATTCCCGTGTTGTGAGCGAGCAAATATGGAAACGCATCCCCTTTATGTTTTCCCGCAATCGTCCGAAAACAGTTTGCGACAGCCCATGATGTCACAGTGACATCATCGTTTGCAGAGTTAGTTGGGGAATCACGTTGTGATCATGTGACCTGAGCCACACACGTCCACTTGTGAGGTCATTTTACCCCGCAGGGAAAAAAAAGTTTATCTCAAGATTATTTGAATTTAAAAAATTGTTGTGTTTACTGTAATTTATTCTTCTGTAAATGTTTTTTAATAAAACCAAAGATGACAAACTCCTGATTTTATTCTTCTTATGCTTGGTAGTTGTCGAGCGGTCCCTTTTGATATGATCATCTTTGTTCTAATGTGTGTTATGTATGGTATGTTTTTGTTTTCATACAACAAAATGCTGCTACCCACCACAAAACTGGTGCTTGTAGCACATCACTCCAATTCTGGCTTCTCTTACACTGGTTCCGTGTTCACATTCGAGTCAAAACGTCTAAAGTTATTTCTTGCTTCTTATTATACCCGAGTAATTTTGGTACTGGTTTAAATTCAATGTTAAATTATTCAACCATTTTATATTTGTTCGTACAGTAGTGTGTGTTACTTCCGGGTTGAGTGAAGCTGGCGCGTCTGGTTATCCTGTGACTGTAAAGTGTCCTTAAGAGTTTTGAAAGGTGCTTATACATTATGATTATTATTTTCTTTATTATTATTTATCGAATACAGTTCAAACAAACACATACAAGTATAATTGACTTCTTACGTCATATCCTTTGCAGCACGACTTGCACCTCCAAAATCAAAATACAGAATGTTCTAACTTTTTTCATCCACCTAGCCATTCATTATCTGAACAGTTGATATTTATGCTAGTAAGTAGGAGGTGTACCGAAATTTATCTCAGTTGTTATAGGGCGGTAGGGGAAATACACTCTGAACTAGTCGCACGCCTTTAATTTGATGTTACGGATATGACCAAGTTTGTGCAGTCCACTTGTTTGGAAGGACGGGGCATGCGCACATTCCACCAGACGAGCTCGATACAGGTACGGCGTTTCATTCTTTTTGTCTTCTTTATGGACTGTAAACGTTTAAACACGGAGCATGACGGTTTTCATATTTTATTCTGTCATTTTATGCCTTGATATCACCCTAAACAACAAAATGATTGATATTTTGCGTCATCGTTGACCTCAAACTCCGATGAAAAACAATGGACGCTAACAAAAATAAAAAGAACCTTTCCAAATCGTGTCACGTTATTGACCGTGTGCACGTCAGAGATATTAAGAAACATTTACATTAAAACGGAAACCGGAATTGAATTATTTGTTCCAATTTAAGCGTCCCCTGCAGCTGAGGATGGATAGGTGTGCTTGTTTTCAGACTCGGCGAGCCGCAGGAGAGCGGAGCTAAGTGAGCCGCGCTTTCCGCCCTTGCGGTGCTGAAACTGTATCAACCAATCGGACCGCTTCTTTGCCTACGCGTGGGCCGCCAATGTCAAAATCTGCGCAGGAGGCAAGTCAAAGTGAGGAAAAGGAACCGATACGGAATCTTACCCAATACAGGTGAGGATGACGATGAGAGGATGGAGCTCCGGCCCAAATTCGGTAAGTACGTTAGCCCGTCCGCCGACGGTATTGATTTTGATTGACGGATGGCCGCCTACGTTGTGCAGGGTCGGCATCTGAGGCGGAATGGGATCGCGACGAGCGGATCCACACAGAAGACGCCGCCGTCTCGGGGCGGCGGCGACCCATCCAAGGTGGAATGCCGAGGCATGACTGCGATATTTCGTGAGTGGAAGTTAGCTTTTATTTTGACGGTGATGGTACAATTGTTTTATTTTGAAGGATGGACACAGAAGAAGTGATGTGTTAATTGTAGGAAATGTTTTCTTTGTCTTATATGTATACAGTTATTTTACAAAATGAACGATAAACTATTTCACAGTTACGATCAATAAACGGAAAGGATGACATCATCCTGCGGACATTATTGACGACATTTTCAAAAAGCAAATATCAGCATGATGCAAATCTAGACATATTTTCACCGCATATTGTGCTTTTTTCTTCTTTTTTCACTCATTCGCTGCCATTGCCGAATTTATTCGGGAATTGAAAATTGTGACGTGGAGCACCGTTCACAAATTTGTTTGGGTTTTGTTTTTTTCTTGCAAAGGGGGGTGTTGATAAAGCGCTGGTCAGACCTCTGGCAATGTTTTTCCCCTTCCACCAGGGAGCAGCATTTGCCCTTTGTCCATATTAGCCCTTTGTTACAGCTTCAGTTCTTGTTAAATCGCGATATAAATCAATATGTATGTATTATTGAGTTTTAAGAATACATCAACATTCAATTACTGTATCTACCTGGCTATTTAGCTGGTTATCTAGCTAGCTACCTAGCTGGCTATCTACTAGATATGTAGCTGGCTATCTATCTGGATATTAGCTATCAACTACCTAGCCAGTTAGCTACCTTTCTACCGACTTGAGTTACTTCCGGGTTGAGTGAACGCTGGCGCATGTGGCTGCCACTGCTCACCCACAGAAAAACTTATCCTGTGACTGGAAAGTGACCTTTAGAGTTCGAAAGGTGCTTATAAATGAAATGTATTATTATTATTATACCGTACAATAGCTATCTGGCTCGCTGGATAGCTATCTAGCTGGCTAGCTATTAGCTATCTATTGGCTATCAACTAGCTAGCTAGTTAGCTAGCTTTCTACCGACTTGAGTTACTTCCAGGTTGAGTGAACGCTGGCGCGTGTGGCTGCCGCTGTTCACCCACAGAAAAACGAATCCTGTGACTGTAAAGTGACCATGAGAGTTTTGAAAGGTGCTTATAAATGAAATGTATTATTATTATTTCTATATTTTGTACAGCCGCCCCCATTTCAATCTCAGACAACTGCAGACCCATACAATTTAGGAATTAACTATTTTTTTCTGATGAAAAAAGAGAGTCTAATGTTTCTAACGCTGAATTTAATGTTTACGATGTCCAAAAACTCAATATTCTATGGGCCCTGCAATTTGAGTGAAAATGACAAAAACCCTGGCACTGAAGTGGACACATTTTTGCACATAATCCAGCAGTGAATGAGTTAATCGTTTCAATGAATATCTCCTTGATGGGATGACAGAAGCTTCACATCATCTACTCAGAAGTTGGCAATTTTGTATGAATAAATTCATGAACGACACAAGTTGACCGTCAAGGTTAATTTGAGATGATGCTATGCTAACGATCATGCTACAGGACACATTGGCAAAATGCGCTAAGATCACGCGCTATAATTAATCACAGTAAGTCAATGATGGCACCTTCTTCGGGTCGTCGTTTGACAATCCCGTCAGCCAGTGAGAGACAGACCGCCCATACAGACGTACTTGATGTTCAGGTACTCGTCCACGCCGTATTTCGAGCCTTCGAGACCCATACCGGATTCCTTGACCCCCCCAAATGAAGCTTCCGAGGTGGATATCAGGCCTTCGTTGACCCCCACAAGACCAACCTCCAAAGCCTCAGCGACTCTCCAGATCTGGGACATATCCGACGAGTAGAAGTAACCTAAAGCGGCGAACCGTCCAGAACACACCAAAGTATTAAGTACCGACCAAGTGGTAGGAAATACTCAACTAGAACTGGAACAGGAACGACAAAAAGAATGCCGTCGAATGAACGCTAGAAATAAACTACATTCAGACAATAGCTTGTTTAGAACTGGACCAGCACTGACCTAGGACTGCAAAATGAAACGATTAAGACCAAATGGACTGGAACTTGAAGAGAACTGGACTACGGATTGTTAGAACTCAAAAAGAACTGGTATAGAAATTGTTTCAAAATACAAGGATGGATTACACCAATAAGGAGGACAAGACTAGGCCTGGACCACATACAGTGATACCTTGGCTTACGAACTTAATTAGTTCCCAGAGTGTGTACGGCGAAAAGTGTGTATCCCAAAAATTAATTTATCATAGGAAACCATTAAAATGAGAATAATCCGTTCCCAGGTCCCCATAAAACATAATTTTCTACTTTCTAAATTTCTAAGCCTTAAAACTACATTTGTTTCCGTATATATATATATATATATATATATATATATATATATATATATATATATATATATATATAATATATATATATATATATACACCTTATTTTATGTATAATAAATGTGCTATGGTATTATAATTAAATAAATAAACTGTACAGTATAATAAGTCGTTTTATTTGTGATGGTCGTTGATGGCTTGATGGAATGGAGTGGCCAGTTTCCTCAACATTAAACACTTGATGAGGAACGTAGCCTTCTTTCACCATCTTGAGGAATAATCCCTTGTAGGTACTTTCTCTGCGATCATTTTACCTAGCTCCTCATCAATTGTGTTCTGTTTAGCTGGGTTGATAGCTTTTTGCATCGAGCGTACAGATGGCTTGTGCGGGTTATTTGTGGAGCCTGATTGATTGGAATTTTAACCTTGCAGCCTTGCAACCTTTGAACTATCCAAGTATAAACAAGTCCTAATTTCACCTATCTATCCATTTTCTCACTCTCTCTGTTGTATGCCCGTCTCTTTAATGTTTAAACCACCTCCCCTCACTGCTGCGTTCTTGACCAATCACGTGGCCATAACCGAAGACTGGGGGCGGGGAATAGAGGACAAAAATGAGTCGGCTGCCATTTTCTTGTTAGAACGGGCTCGTTCGTGAACGACATCACTTATTGTGGCGTTCAGTGTGTATCCCAAAAAACAGTTTGGATGCCAAGGTAACATTTTCATAAATGCAACGTTTGTAAACCGAAAAGTTCGGAAGCCAGAGGGTTCTTAAACAGAGGTATCACTGTATTTTTCAGACTAGACTGGACTCAAAACCAAACTGAACTTGGACTGGACAAGAAGTGAAGCTGAGTAAACAAAACTGAACCAGACCTAAGCCAGTAGTGGAATTGAAGCTAATTATGGTGATTCAGACTGTTGTAAAACACGGAAATAACCACGACTGAATAGATTAAAACTAGCATGAAGTCGTACAGGGTACTGGTCGAAAAACTGGACTAGAAAAGAGTACTATTGAACTGGAAAGAGGTTTGGGTGCTCACCTGCTAGACCCACTCGGGACGCATTAGCGATAGCGATCGCTTCCTGCTCCGTGTCAAACCTGCGGACAAACAAAAATACGATACAATAACCGATGAGTCATGATCTTGATTGTATCTCATTAGCAGTCGGATGACTCCTTTGTGAGGCGTTTTGGACCTGTCAGGGGGTGACCCAGGACACACAAAAGAGACTACGGGCTAGCAAGGTGTCCTAGCTCACCTGACGACAGGCACTAGAGGCCCAAAGGTTTCCTCTTGCATACACAACATATCGGCGCTGACGTCCGCTAGCAGCGTAGGGGCTACGAAAGAGCCTTGAAGACGTTGACCCCCCCGCAAGAGCCGGGCCCCGCGAGAGATGGCATCCTCCATCTGATGGACCACCTGACGCCCATACGGAGGAAGGTATAAATAAGATGAAGAACCGTCAGGGTTGTTGTCAAGAGCCTTTAGCACGAAACAGCGCAACGTGACTCTGACCTTATCCGCTGCCCTGTTATTGATAAGCGGACCCTGCGTGGTATCCGGATCGCTACCGTGTCCTATCTTGAGTTCTCTGTCCATGGTGGTACCTAGTTTGGCTAGGAACTTGTCATAGATGGAACTCTGCACCAGGAAACGATTGGAGCACACACATGTCTGGACACAAAACGATAACAGCAAAGTTTGGTGACTCTGAGATGCAAAAAAAATCAATAAAATTGACTTGACGAACAAAGAATCACATCAAGTCTGTGAGGATTGCGCTCACCTGTCCCGAGTTTCTGAACTTAGAGGTCATGACCCCTTGCACCGCCTTGTCCACATCGGCACTGTCAAAGACAATGAAGGGGGCGTGGCCTCCCAGCTCCATAGAGACCCTTTTGACTGTGTCGGCGGCCATTTTCAGCAAAACCTGACAACATAGCTTTCGTTCGCATGAGTAAAAAGAGAACCTGGATCGGTTCTGGTCTTGCCTTCCCAGTAGCAGTGGAACCCGTGAAGGAGATCTTAGCCACTAGGGGGTCGGTACATAAGACACGTCCCACCGCTGGCGTCTTCTCCCTGGAACACGGGACCACATTGAAGACGCCCGCCGGGATGCCCGCCTGGGATGACAGCTAACGAGATGAAACAATAAGACAACAACGTCAGATCTAACACAAACCCGGACAAAAAACCACACACACAAGGTAAGGCACTATTTTTGGGTTTTGTGGAGTCACATTTGAACAAGAACTGGTCCTAATGTTTACAAAAAGTAAATATCTTGAACTAGACTTGTATCTATGAGCTAGCTAGCTTTCTATCTATTAGAGTTATTTCCGGGTTGAGTGAACGCTGGTGCGTGTGGCTGCCGCTGCTCACACGCAGAAAAAATATCCTGTGACTGTAAAGTGTCCTTGAGAGTTGTGAAAGGCGCTTATAAATGAAATGTATTATTATTATTAGACTGAACAAAAACTGCAATAGGCCTAGTGTGTGTATGTTGTCAGACGGACTCCGACAAAGTAGCGTGTAACGCGTTTCTCACCTCGGCTAGGGCGAGTGCAGAAAGGGGCGTGTCCTCGGCTGGCTTGACCACGACGGTACAACCCGTGGCCAACGCGGCGGCAACCTTCCGGGTGATCATGGCACTCGGGAAGTTCCACTAAAATGGAGAAAAATGGAGCCACTATACAGTTCTATTTGGTTTAAAGTTAATGGCAACGGGGGAAGAACCTGTTTAAATGTCCATTTGCTATCTAACTAGCTCGCTGGCGATCCAGCTAGCTATCTATTTGCTATATATTCGCTATTTGACTAGCTAGCTATCTATTTGCTATATATTCGCTAGCTGGCTATCTAGCTAGCTAGCTATTTGCTATATATTCGCTATCTGACTAGCTAGCTGGCTATCTAGATAGCTATCTATTTGCTACCTAACTAGCTAGCTGGCTACCTTGGTAGTTATCTATTTGCTATATAACAAGCTAGCTAGCTATCTATTAGATGAGAAGGTTTCTTCAGCCGTCATCTGTACAAAAGTGAAGGTTTCGGACGTTTCGCCAAACGTCCGAAACCTTCACTTTTGTACAGATGACGGCTGAAGAAACCTTCTCATCGATGGACCACTCCTGTACGACTGAGAGCTTACACAGACGTAGCTATCTATTAGTTATCTATTAGCTAGCTAGCTTACTTTATATCTATTTGAGTTCTTCCGGGTTGAGTGAACGCTGGCGCATGTGGCTGCCGCTGTTCACCCGCAGAAAAACTGACCCTGTGACTGGATAGCCTGGCTGGCGACCTAGCTAGAGATATATTTGCTATTTATTTGCTATCTAACAAGCTAGCTAGCTGGCTATTCGTTATTTACTAGCTAGCTAGCTTACTTTTTTTCTATTTGAGTTATTCCAGGTTGAGTGAACACTGGTGCATGTGGCTGCCGCTGTTCACCCGCAGAAAAACTGAACCTGTGACTGTATAAGCTAGCTGGCTACCTAGCTAGCTAGGTATTTGATATCTATTCGCCATCTGACAAGCTAGCTGGCTACCTAGATAGCTATCTATTCACTATCTAACAAACTAGCTAGCTATGTATTAGCTAGCTAGCTTACTTTCTATCTATTTGGGTTCTTCCGGGTTGAGTGAACGCTGGCGCATGTGGTTGCCGCTGCTCACCCGCAGAAAAACGGACCCTGTGACTGTTAAGTGACCTTGAGAGTTTTGAAAGGCGCTTAGAAAAGGCGCTTAGAAATCAAATGTATTATTATTATTATGTAATGTATTATTATTAAACTATTAAAAATTACCGGCGTGATGATGGAGGCCACGCCCACCGGCTGCTTGAGTAGAAGAATCTTGCGATCCTTGTAAGGTGACGGCACCACGTCGCCGTACACTCGACGCGCTTCCTCCGAAAACCACTCCAGGAAAGATGTCGAGTAGGCGATTTCGCCCAGGGCCTCTTTCATGGGTTTACCCTGAATAAGAAAACGCTCACTCAACAAGCTAACATGACTCTCACAGCATGCTAATATTATGCTAACTTGACGCCAATGTCACAATTATATCATGCTAACAAGTCTTACATGATGATGTTATGCTATCACACTGACAGGATGCTAGTTTCACTCTGACATCGTCTAACACCAAGTTAACGTCACACATTTATCGTGTTAAAAACATGCTAATCTCATCCGAACACGGTAATCTCAACGTTGTATTTGAGTCCCGGTGAAATCACTCTCATTTCATGCTTGCACCACATTAACGCTGATGTTACACTAACATGTCAAGATCGCATCATGCTATTGTCATATCAAAATGCCACTAATGCAGTGCTGCTTCTCAATATTTTAATATTTTCTTTTACCCCTGCCGACCCCTTAGGAAAAACAAGACATTTTTACTATTTTTAAACTCCGTTCCATGACTATTTGCGGTAACATTTGTGTATAAATTTGTGATAAGTACACTACAGCATAACATTGCATACTTATCCTCCAAAAGAGGGAGCTAGCTAGCACCAAGCTAGCTAGTGAGCCACATTCTCGCTAGCTAGCGAGCCACTATATCTAACTAGCTAGCGAGCCACCATATCTAGCTAGCTAGCTAGCCACTATCTATCAAGCTAGCTAGCTAGCCACTATCTATCAAGCCAGCTATCCACTATCTATCAAGCCAGCTAGCCACTATCTAGCTAGCTAGCTAGCCACTAGATGGCTAGCTAGCCACGACCAAGCTAGCTAGCCACTACCTAGATAGCTAGCTAGCCACTACATAGCTAGCTAGCCACTACATAGCTAGCTAGGCACTAGCTAGCCACTACCTAGCTAGCTAGCCACTACATAGCTAGCTATTCACTACCTAGCTAGTCACTACCTAGCTAGCTAGATATTTTGGAGGATAAATTTATCATGTTATGCTTTAGTGTACTTCTCACAAATTTATTCTAGACAGACAAGAAACAATAACTAAAAAAGGTTGAACATGCCTGCAAAAAAAAGACTACTGCTGCCATCTACTGGATAGGATGTGCACTTAAACCAGGTCACATGCCTCTCGATGGGGGACCTCACTACTTCTTGAGAACGATTGGACTAATACCACAAATGTATCATGCTAATGCTAGTTGATGCTAAAACAGAAAGAGAACCGGGTGGGACTGACGCTTTCATAGGTGATTATGGTGGCCAGGTGGTCTCTGTTCTCAGTCATCAGGTTGGCCCAGTTCCTCAGCAGGGTGCTGCGCTCCTGCAGCCAACAAGCACAACTCAGTGACACTGACAGTTACATTTTATGTAGTGCTTGTCCTTGTTGGGATTATGGTACAGTTTTTAGATTGTCGACCGAGAGGGATTTTTTGTTAGTTATGTGGTTAACTCATTGAGGCTTCATGGGACCTTCTGTACTTCATGAAGTAGTGCATGAAAGTCCATGCCATCTTCTCACCTTGGCCGTGACGTCCTTCCAGTGTTGGAAAGCTTCATAGGCAGCGTCCACGGCACGTTTGGCCTCTTCCGGTCCGCAGTCGGCCACTCGCGCGATCTCGGTGACGGTGGCCGGGTCCAAAACCGGGAAGTCCTGAGCTGCGTCCACCCAGCGACCGTGCACGTAGCCCCGCGTACGTACCAGCTGTGCACTCGCATCCAAGCTGAAGGCGCGTTGGAGCGGCGCGTTCCCGATGGCCTCGAGGAGGCGCGCACACCGCGTCGTCTTCATCATCGTTGTCGTCGTGGTCACCCTGGTGGTCAAACAGTGGATACAGGAGGAGCCGCTCATTCACCAGGAAGCTTCCGGCTGCTTTCAACACTTGTTCTCCACTCGAGTCACGTGACCGCGCACGCTCACAGGATCCTTTTTGAGACGGCGCATGCGTAGAACATTGCATGAAAATACACAATTTGTTGCCTTTCTGTTATGCCCACTTTGGCCACTGAGAGGCAGTAGAATCCAGTCGTACATACGCAAAAACCGTATTAAAAAGGTTGTTTCTAGTTGTTTCATCTCAAGTTTTGTCACAGTTTCATTCATTCATATCAACAAATTTCAGAACATGTCATTAATTTTACCAAATAACCTAATGGAGGAAGACAATGGCATATATTCACGAGGTCAGTACAAATCACGTTAGGTTGTCTATTTTTTTATAACGACTACTTTTTGCGTCTGTTTCTCCAAGGGGGGAGATCAACGAAGAAGGGTGTCACATGGAAATCGGTTAGAGAGTTCGGGGTCCTTTTTTGACTTGGACCTCCGTGTTCAAATGGGCAGTTTAACTCGTCGGAACTCGGAAAAATCCGACTTCCCACTTTCAGGGAATGCAGCATAAGACCCACCCCTTTCTCTTCTTCTCTGCTCCAAATATCTTAATCGGCCGAGGAAATTTAAGACCGCAAATGAGTTTAAATCGGTTTTCTGCTTACCCCCCCCCCCTGATTGGAGGAGCGTAAGCATCTCCTCACGGCTTTAGATATTGACTAATGTACGCACACACTGTGCATAAAACAAAACCAAATAAAAATCACCCTAATCCTGTAGCGGAAGTTGTTGCTTTGTTTTGAAAGCGTATCCGGAAGTGGAGTGGATCTGCGTGATATGGTGGATGAACAGCGTCTATGTCGAGCTCAAAAGCTCCGCGGCGCGGTGCGATTTGACGGAAGATGGTAAAGAAACGTGAGCGCCTGGTAAGAGAATCACACATCTACGTTTGTCGCGCTGTTTGACTTAAGCCCGGTGGAGCAATTTAGACATTTGCGAGGAAGCAGGAAGGCGTGTTGCTTAGCCGGCCGGGTCGACGCTTGCATCCGGCCGAGGCGCGAGGAAGGCGGAAGGGAGGCTGCTTAGCTTCCCGCTGTTAGCATCATGCTACAGACGGCCTCCCATGAGGGGGTAAATATTCGTGAACATGTTAGCGTAGAAACGAGATGAGTTGAGCGGTAGCTAAGCTCACTTTGAGGCTCCGTCGACGTGATTTTTGGCTAGCCAGTGACCTAGCCACCCCAGGCAGGCAGGTGCCGATGAGCTCTAGCCGCCGCACTTGGTGGGCGTTTTTGCATGTTTGTAGGTCGCTACGTGTGGACTTGATTTTACCACTTACCTCGAGTGACCCTCCACTAGAAGTCTTGTTAATTTGTCCACAAATCCGGGACCCAGTGAGTGGACACACCTAATGGATGACGCATTATATATGTCGGGACTGGCAAACTATAAAGACTCCTGAAACTTGTCCAGACACTCTCACCTCTTTGACCTTATGGACCACGAATTAGTTTTAAACAAGCATTGTCTCTCAATGTTCTACCACAATTGACCAAAAAATCTGTCAACATTAGACATTTCATTAACTCATTCACTGCCAGACGGTGTGCAAAAATGTGTCCACTGTAGTGCCAGGGTTTTTGTCATTTTCAATCAAATTGACCCACATAATAATGAGTTTTAGGACTACATAAATATTCAATTCAGCAGAAGAAACCTTAGACCCTCTTCTTTCACGTTAAATGGGTGTCGAGTTATCTAAGCTGGAAATGGGGGCAGCTGTAAAAAATACAATACATACATACTGATTAATATAGCGCTTTAACACCAGCTGAAGCTACAACAAAGCGCTGACATGGACAAAAGGCGAATGTTGCCCCCTTGTGGAAGGGATAAACATTGTCTGAGGTCTGAACAGCGCTTTATCTGCACCCCCGCAAGAAAAACCAAAACCCGAACAAATTCAGCAATGGCGCTCCACCTCATGCTTCTCAATTCCGGAATAAATTCTGGAAATTGCAGTGAATGAGTGAAAAGGTTTCTAACTACCCATCCGTAGAATAAGATTGTGGGAAAACCTCTGCATTTATCTCAATACAGGGTCTCAGAAATTCCTCACAAATTAAAATAAGTAGTCTCCCGCCCTGAAATTACTTACATAATATGAACATAGTTCCTTGTGAGCGTGTAGGAACCGAAGTGTGATATTTGTTTAAATGGTGCTCCTCGTCACATGTAAATACATTGTTTCAAAAGTCCGAAAGTCAACAATGAGCAGATGTGCAACCAATGAATCAGGAAAAGAATACATTTTATCACATTTCTTCTGCGACGACGTGGAGGAAGCCACCATGCAAGGTGTCACAGACGCAACCCAACTTACCTATCAAGTAATCGTTTAAAAATAGTAGCAGTCAAGGGATGAAATGGAAAGCACAAGCACTAAACGCGGCGTCTAAGTTGCCTCCAGCCAAAGCACCAATCAATCATGTCAGCGTTTGACAATGCGCATTTGCAAACGCCGTGTAATGTATCATAACCTCCAAATGCTCCTGTTTACATTTGAAGGCGGGTTTATTATTCTTGAGGTTGTCCCCACCCTTAAAGGACAACCGACACCATTTTTTTGTTTCCTAACTGACATCAAAATAACTTTAATAGCATCTAAAATACCCAAAACACACAGGATGATATTTTTAGTCAAATTCAAAACATCAGTAAAACTGACTTAGTATCTAAAAACTACTTCAAATTGAGGCCGGAAGTGGCCAGTTTCAGAAGGTCCCGCTGGCTTCAGATTCGGTGTAGATGCTTTCTTGTTACTCATCCAGTTATGAATATGATTCAAATATCTGAAGAGGCATACATGTTAGCAATCGATTAAAGAATTTATTCCGTGTCATTTTGAGGCATCTGGAGAGAAATGTCGCACCCAAAAAGAGGCAGAAGATGGCGACAAAGCTCCGTGGAAATGGGCTTATTTGTCTCCTGGGAATTTTTGTCAGCGAATATCAAATACAGTAAAGTCTCGTTATATCGATATTCAAGGGAGTCCGAAAAAATATCGATATAACCGGGACTATCGATATATCCGACCATGTTTGCATGTAATTTTCTCCGTGCGTGCATAGAAATTGTATCGATATAACCGGGACTATCGATATATCCGATATCGATATAACGAGACTTTACTGTAGTTGTTCGGTGCAACACACAACGATTCACCATCGCGTTATTTATGTGTTTTCCTTCTAATTTCGCCATCAACACGGATCAACACCAAGTTTTCAGACCAAACAAAGTACCACAAAATGCAATGACGTGATGAAAGGACTGCTACAGTGTGTCCTTTCTCGTGACGTCAGGAATCGTCACCAACTCAAAAACAAGACTTCCGGAATATTCAGCGCGAGTCTTAAAACGTAAAATACAGCCATATGCGGTGGAATCTTTGTAAAATACGCTCAGTAGAAGTCATTTGAAGCCATTTTACAACTTCTGGACACAATCTCTTTTCGTCAATGGATGCTACAGCTGCGTGTTTGCTTTCAACATTTAGCTTGTGGTCGACGTGCACATTCCACCATGATGTCCCTGATCCACTGGTGAAGAGACGCTTTGAGATGAACTGCTTTATGTAACAAAGAGGGTTTTATGTAACAAAGAGGGTACAGAAAGTGCTTAAGAATGAATGACTCTCTGTATCTTTGTTTTGTAATGTTATTTGTTAGGTTTTTTTTTTTGTTCTTTTGACTTCAAGACGGCGCCGCGAGAGTGGCTGACTTTCCAGCAGCTCCTGTGTTTTGCTTTTTCTACTTTCATTTCTTTCATAACTTTGCTGCTGTGAAATGTAAATTTCTCCACTGCGAGACTCATAAAGGCAAATCCAATCCAATCCAACTTGTCCAGAGGCTTCGGTTGTCCTTTTATGGAATCACCGCCTTATTTTGTATTGTTTACAATGATTATAACGGTGAATACATGTTTTCAAATATGTTCCTTGTTCCTGAGCGTATTTTACAAATATTCCACGGCATATAGCTATATTTTACGGTTTAAGACTCGCGCTGAATATTCAGGAAATCTTGTTTTCAAGTTGATGACGATGCCTGACGTCTGGAATGCCCCTGACCGAGAAAGCGACACAATGCATTTTGGGTACCTTGTTTGGTCTAAAAACTTCGTGTTGATGGCGAAATTAGAAGGAAAACACATAACTAACGCGATGGTGAATCTCTGTGTGTTGCACCAAGACTATTTGATACTAGTTGACACAAATTCCCAGCAGACAAATCAGCCCATGGGCACCATCTTGTGCATTTTCCAGGACGCTACATTGGACTCCAGATGCCTCAAAATGATCCGGGAGGACTTCTTTAATTGATTGCAAGCATTTATGCTTTCCTCTTCAGAACTATTTCAATCATATTCATAACTGAGTAACAAGAAAGCATCTTCTCCGTATCTGAAGCCATTAGTTTTGATTCTCGAGCAAGGCAAGACGTCTTGGCGTGACGTCACAAACAAGGGGGCGGGACCTTCTGAAACTCACCATTTCCGGGGACATTTTGAAGTAGTTTTGGGACACTTTAAGTCATTTTTATTGGTGTTTTGCATTTAACTAAAAATATCAGCCTGCGTCTTTTGGATATTTTAGATGCTATAAAACGTTTTTCTTATGTCAGGTAGGAAACAAAAAAATGGTGTCGGTTGTCCTTTAAAGTCAGGTGAATAACTGTATTTTTTTTTAATACATAGTGTATGTAGTAATTGCCACGCCCTTAAAAAAAATACAACACGATAAAAAAATGGCAGCCATTTCTGATGTCAGGAAACAAAAAAAAATGGTGTCCGTTGTCCTTTAAATGTACTGCTATGTTGCCATCTTTTGTCCAATGTTTTAAAAATGGCAATTTCAAAGCAACACCCCCCCCCCCCCCCCCCCCCCCGGCCGAACCTCCATGTCGACTAGTCACAGGTCCACAAAAAGCGTATCCTGTGCTTCTCTAATGTGGTCCGTGACGCAAAAACAAACAAAAATATATGTATATATCGTCCAGTTCGTTCATCTTCAGTGTACTCATTCACTGACAATGTGCAAAAATATTTCCAGTCAAGTGCCAGGGTTTTTGTCATTTCCGCTCAAATCCCACAGAATATTGAGCTTTAGGACTACGTAAACATTAAATTCAGCGTAAGACAAATCCAAGGTCGCTAGCGCTCAAGATTGACTAAATTTTAACCTCAGCTCCTGAAGGTTACCATTTATTTATCTATTCTACCATTTATTTTATTTTTTATTTATCACTTCAAGATGGTGCAGTGAGAGTTTCTGCTTTTCCAGCAGCTCCTGTATTTTGTTTTTCTACTTCTTTCTTTCCTTGTCTCTTCCTTTCATAACTTTGCTGCTGTGTTACTTCCGGGTAGAGTGAACGCTGGCGCGAATGGTTGCCGCTGCTCACCCGCACAAAAAAAAGTTCTTATTCCGTCACTGTAAAGTGTCCTTGAGAGTTTTGAAAGGCGCTTAGAAATTAAATGTATTATTATTATTATTTAAGAAACCTTAGACTCGCTTCTTTCATCGTTAAAAAAAAGTGTTAATTCCTAAGTTGTATAGCTCTGGAGTTATCTGAGCTTGAAATGGGGGCATCTGTACAAAATACAATACATACATATTGCTTTATATATCGCTTAAACCACAGCTAAAGCTGTAACAAAGCGCTAACACGGACAAAAGGTAAATGCTGCCCCCTAGCGGAAGGGAAAAACAATGCCAGAGGTCTGACCAGTGCTTTATCGGCACCCCCCCCCACATGAAAAACCAAAACCTGAACAAATTCGGGAATGGCGCTCTACGTCATATTTTCAATTCCCCAATGAATTTGGCAATGGCAGTGAATGAGTTATCCTGCAAATATTTCAAGTTATTCAAAGTGAACGTTTAGCATCATCAAGCTTACGAATGTCCAAACATTAACCGGGCTGTCCTCGAGTTCCGAAAATCTTTGAGGATTATTCTGTCAACAAGTGAAATGTCTCAACTTTTCCCCTTTAGTTGCTCAACATTTAATGTCGTTGTACTTTCCGGTTGTTTTTAAATTCCCCTGCATTGTTGCCAAAAGCACGTACGTGACCCGGCCATGTTTTGAAATTATAAGCTAGCTAATGTTCAAGTTGTCTTTTCATTAAATCTTACCAAAAGTGATTTCTGCCTAGTTTGTACCAATTTCAGTCGCATGGGAAGAAATATCTTCCTTTACCACATCGTCAAACGTTATTTTAGTTGTGGGACACAAATGTGTGTCATGTCTCATGAAGACCCTCAGTTTCGGTAGGTGGGAGAGGGGGTTGCGTAACATGGTGGAGCAGGTTTTGGGCGGGTGTGGTCGTGGTTTCGCCACCGTGTGTATGCAACCGTCCATTAATTAACACTTGAGGCTGGAAACTGACTGGAAACTGTCAATTAATCATTGTCTTCTTTAATCACTGAAATTTACCGTATTTTCCGGTGTATAAGGCGCACCCAAAAGCCTTCATTTTCCTCAAAAGATGCCTCTGCGCCTTATACGCCAGTGCGCCTTATAAGTGCAGTAATACAGTGAGATCTCAACTTACGAACTTAATTGGTTCCCAGACAGAGTGTGTAATGCGAAAAGTGTGTATCTCAAAAAACATTTTCCCATAGGAAACCATTAAAATGGGAATTATCCGTTCCCGGGTTTCCATAAAATATACTTTTCAACTAAATAAGCCTTAAAACTACACGCAACATACCTTATTCTATGTATAATACATGTGCTATTGTATTGTAATGAAAGAAATACACTGCATTGTATCATAAAGTCACTCTATTTACATTTGTGATGGTCATTTATGGCTTGATGGAATGGCGTTGGAGGTTGAAGGTCAAAGGGAATTGCTGTTTGGAAAGAGAGGCGCATTACATGATGACTGTAATTAAAGAAATAAACTGCTGTAAAATAAAGTTTTATTTACCTTTTTGATGGTCGTTGATGGCTTATGGAAGAAGAGTCACCTTCCATAAGGACTGTTCGTAACTTAACCTCTGGTGCTGTTCGGTCGTGTGCTTCCGCCGAAGATCACTCCGCCAGCCGTGGTGGGTGTGTATTATGAAAATAGTGCTTATTATAAGGTTTAATTTTCATAAATATGACGTTTGTAAGACGAAAAGTTTGTAAGTTAAGGTGTTTGTAAGTTGAGGTCTCACTGTAACTTAATAAATAATCCTGAACGGACCCCTGTCTCTGTTGCGTTGCTGGCTGTAGCGGTGACAGCCGTAGAATTAAAAAAAGGTCTGGCAGGTCGTGGTCGTAAGTACGGGTGGTCGTAACTCGCGCCGGTCGTAAATCGGATGTTGACGGTGCGCCTTATAGTCCGGTGCGCCTTATACTGTGTATGGAAAAAGTTTGAAAACACACCATTCATTGTGGGTGCGCCTTATACTCCGGTGCGGCTTATACACCGGAAAATACGGTCATTTAACTTGACTTTACTGGAAAAACTGCACATGATTTTAAAGTGCATATCCCAAAGCTCAAATTGTTGATTCAGTTTCTGTTTTTATTTTGAAATGTACGTCAAGGGGGGGAGGGCTAAGCAGATGTTTACAAATGTCATCTTTTCAAGGAAAATAAGTATGGTTTCCTGGACGGCTGGACAAATCTGAGATTTCCTGTTGAGAGGCAGAAATTTGACCCTACCCAACCAAAAAATAATAATACTAATAATGCTGATAATACTAATAATACTAATAATAAGAATTTGTCATGAATCCGTCTTCAAAATTCTTAATTCATTTGAGAACAATTTGAAATGCTGAATATTTGCAACCCTATTTAGGACGTTCATATGGCGCCATTTCTAATACAGACACTCCCCTACTTGCGAACATTCGACTTACGAACAATATCTGTATAAAGCATATATTAAATGTTTATTTTTTTTAATAATGTGGTGTGCCTTATACAGGTAACATCCGACTTACGACCACCCGTACTTACGACCATGACCTCCATACCCTATTTTTTTGGAAATTTGTAATTCTACGCCTAGCACAGCAACGCGCTAGCCGGCCGGCAACGCGTAGGACAATATTGGCCAGCCAGCCAGCATATCACTCTCGCACAGCAATCGACCATGTGATGGCACCATATGGGGGGAGTTTGCAGAGTCCTTATTCAACATTTTGAATTGATTTCGACTTCGGACCATTTCGACTTACCATTTGGTCGGAACGGAACTCAGTTGTAAGTCGGATGTTACCTGTATTTGGAAAACAATTATAAATATTTATATATTATATTTGAAAAACTTTTTTTTCGTTCAACAAAGGTGCGCCTGATAGTCCGGTACGCCTTATATATGGCAAAAGTTTGAAAATACACCATTCATTGGGGGTGCGCCTTATACATAAAAAAATCGGTATCTCAATCTGTACCATATTTGAATCTCACATGAACTTTTATATATTTCTATATTAATTTGGAAAACTTATGACTTGATATATAATAATAATAATAATTTATCATGAATTTGTCTTCAAAATTCTTATCAATTCATTTGAGAACAAATTGAAACACTGAATAGTTGCAACCCTATTTAGGAAGTTCATATGGCGCCATTTCTAATACAGACACTCCCCTACTTACAAACATTCGAGTTACGAAAAATGGTACATAATGTTCGGGTCATTGTTAATGAACCAGGAATCAAAAGCAAGAACAAAAATATTCTTTAATCTTTGGGACCGCACAAAATGTAACTGCCGATGGGCGAAGGGGAGAAGAGCTGTTTGGGAGAGTTTTTATAAAGGCCGACAGGACGTGATGTCATGACTGGAAGTAGAAAACGGAAGTCCGAGAAAATAAAACGATATAAAGATGGACAGAATGTGACATCATGACAGGAATTTAGAAAAAATAAAATGATGTGCAAGGAAATGGAAAAGATGTTTAAAATGTGTGCGTATAGCAAATTGCCCTAACACATACGAACATTTTTTGTAGTAACATATGCAGTATTCTCTCCAGCTGTACATGTACATATCTTTATAGAGCATATATTATGTTAAATGTTTATTTTGCAGTACAAATCAATACGGGTTACTGATACATGCCTTAAAGGACAACCGACGTCACTTATTTGTTTCCTAACTGACATCAGAAAAACGTTTTATAGCATCTAAAATACCCAAAACACGCAGTATGATATTTTTATTCAAATGCAAAACACCAATAAAAATGAGTTAAAGTGTCCAAAATCTGCAAAAAAATTGAGCTGCGAATTGGGCATTTTCAGAAAGTCCCGGCCCCAGTTCGTGACGTCACGCCAAGACGTCTTGCCTTGCTGGAGAATCAAAACAATGGCTTCAGATTCGGAGAATATGCTTTCTTGTTACACATCCAGTGATGAATATGATTCAAATAGTTCTGAAGAACAAAGCATACATGTTTGCAATCGATTAAAGAAGTACTTGCGTATCAATTCAAGTCATCAGGACTGCAATGTCGCGTCCCAGAAAATGCACAAGATGGCCACCGAGCTGTTGTGAGGAATGAATCAGCCCGTTTCCACAGGCTGATAAATTTCTCACATGGAGCTTGGACGCCCTCTTCTGGCGCAACACGAGGTTTTTAGATCAAACAAGAATTGACGTGATGGAAGGACTGCTACAATGTGTCCTTTTTTTTTCGGTCAGGGGCGTTCCTTCAGTGACATCACGTACGGACTCGTCACCAACTCAAAAACAAGACTTCCGGAATATTCTGCACCAGTCTTAAAACATAAATATAGCTATAGCTATATGCAGTGGAATCTTTGTAAAATACGCTAAGTAGAAGTCATTTGAAGCCATTTTACAAATTATGGACACAACTTGTCCAGAGACGTCGGTTGTCCTTTAAACATAGTTATATAAACCTTATACATACTTATATAAGCCTTCAACATACATTCAATACAAAATATAGCACCTAAGCAACTCACGAACAAATCCACCTTATGAACAACCGTTTGTACGTGAACGTATCTCGTTCGTAAGTTGTAAATTCGTAAGTATTTTTTTTCTCCCTCTCTTATTTTCGTCACGTCATCTTCTTGTTGAACTTATGGCCGACCCGCCGATGTCCAAACACTCCCTTACCGGGCAACAAACCCCAACCGTCCCCATTGTACGTCCCAAAAAAAGAGACATACTGTCAAAGCATGCGACTGGTTCTGCGACATTGTTGGACATTCCATCAAGCGCTTTCACAAGTGAACGCCCGTCATGAACGGGAACCGCCCTCTGTTGTGTATATTGGCGCGTGGGGTCTTCTGTCATCGCGGCGGTAAGATACCCTTTGTTGTTACGGCGGCGGTGTCAAACGCTACTTGGCAGGCGGGCAGAAACTCGCACCGCTACGATGGCGCGACTTGAGAGCAAACCATTGTTGGAGGTGCAGCTTGAGGTAAAAAAAAAAAAAGTTTTGTGAATCACACTTTCCTAGAAAAGAGACAGTTTAAAAATATTTTAAATGCATTTCCGTTTGCATTTAATTATTTTCTTTATTTAAACCTTGTATGGATAAACCAATTAGCATCCGGTTTTGATATTTGTCACTTTGACTCACACTGGCTTAGGCATGCTTGTTTATTTACTTGCTTACTTGCTTACTTCCCTACTCCCGTGGCTGTTTAAAGATCATTTAAAAGCGGCATTATTTTCACTTTTAACCCTTTAAGACCTGACCCATCAAAGAATATCCAGAAAATTCAGATTTTTGGGATCTGGGATGTTAATTAACTCTAATATCAAAATCCACCAACATTTCTTTGCTCTATCATCTTTATGAAATCTTTTTTTTGTCTCACATTTGATACCATGGGAAAGCCCCCGCGATCCTAGTTAGGATAAAGCGGTCTAGAAAATGATGAATTACTGTGGTAATATTCAAAATGTGTTTGAAGGTGGAATTTTGGTGATTAATTAGACGAATGAAGTCATCAAATTACTGTCTGTTTGTATTTTACGACGCATTATGTCGATTGCAAGTGAAATGACAATTTGGGGGAAATCTTATGTTAAACCTGGAGAATCAAATTGGATACAGACATAATTACAGACACAACACGATATAATTGTCATATGAAGAATGAGTAACTTAATAAATATGCATTCTTTCAAAGAAAAAAACACTTATCTTCAAAAAATGACTTTGTATTTTGAAGTTATTACCATGGTAACTGTCCCCAAAATTAGCACTGATTTTCCTAAAAACCCCCAAGAGCATGGAACACTGATAGCAACCATGTTGGAAATGACCAAAACAAAACTTGAGCTTCCTGTAGAGCACAGGTGTCAAAGTCAAGGCCCGCGGGCCAAATCCGGCCCGCCACATCATTTTTTTTTCGGCCCGCGAAAGCAAATCAAACTTGTTAAATTCCATGATGATTGCTAAAATCTGAGCCAAAATTTCATATTTTTGGATGTAAACCACAATAAAAGTCATTCTTCTTGACTTCAGATTTGAAAACGAGTTATTCATTAATTTGCTGTGTGCTCTATATGTCATATTTGAAGGGATTTAAACATTCTAATGGGTTCCCCAAATTCATAACGGCCCTCGAGAGGAAACCATAACTACAATGTGGCCCGCGGCAAAAAAAAAATGACTTTGACACCCCTGCTGTAGAGGTATGATCATGCACCAGAGGGCAGAATACATGTATCGGATCACATAAAAAAAAAAAAATGGACACTTGTACTGTAAATATGGGTGGATGCAATACAGCTCCATATATCAATATGCCTTACTTGATACTTGCACTGTATGTACAGTTTTTTTTTCATGAAACGGTTTTGCACATTTACAGTATACAGTTGACATTTTTATTTTACTATGCTTAGAATATCTTGTTTTTCTATCCTTTCACACCCCACCCCATCCCTTTTTGGGATGCTGTGGACTGCAAATTTCCCCATTGTGGGACGAATAAAGGTTTTCCGATTGATACAAAGTGCAATAATTCATCATGTCGGTGAGATAGTCTTAGAAACCTGCGTATCAAATATGATAGGAATGGTATTACAGCACAGGTGTCCAAATCAAGGCCCGGGGGCCAAATCTGGTCCGCCACATCATTTTATTCGGCCCACGAAAGCAAATCTAACTAATTCCATGATGCTTGTTAAGTCCGAACCAAAATTTCAAATTGTCCCATGTAAACTACAAAAACAGTCGCTATTTTTTACTTCAAATTTGAAAACTAGTTAATCATTATTTTCTTGTGTGCTATGTATATAATATGCCGAGATGATGAAACATTTCTATGGTTTCCCATAATTCATAACAGCCCTCCAAGGGAAACCGTAACTACAATGTGGCCCACGATAAATATAAGTTTGACACCACTGCATTATAGGGTTAAATGATCTTTTGCATCTGTGCAGCTTTGCTATCGCCAGCATTGGAAGTGCCGTTAGATTTGTTGCATTTTGGGCTTTGTTGGAATTTTGCATGGAACTTTCTAAGCCTACAGCTTTGCTTACCATTTGAATAGAAAGTCGATTGATCGTTAGGATCGGAGGGCTGGTTCCATCTCTCTAAAAAATACAAAAAATCGAAGCATCTTTTTGTGTTGTTTAAAGTGGAATGATGATTTGATCCAAGGGCGTCTTTTAAATCAAAATATATGTATTTTTTTTTCCTTTAGGGAGTTTACACTCCTTAATACATTTTAAACCATGTTGATTTTGCAAACATGAAAAGCAGGTTCGCCAAAATTGCTTAAAGGAATTGTAAATAAGATCAACGTTAGTATTTCGGTTGTTGACAATTTAGATTCCAACATTTTTACCATTTTACTACAACTAAATATTGCTTTACTCAACTGGTGCGTGCGTGCGTGCGTGCGTACGTACGTGCGTACGTACGTGCGTACGTACGTACGTGCGTACGTGCGTGCGTGCGTGCGTGCGTGCGTGCGTGCGTGCGTGCGGTTGTCGGGTGAAGCAGTCTCAGGTGAATACAACCGTGAAGCTAGGCGCGAATTAGTCGAATCTTTCCACTCGCAAAGCTCAACAACAAATTGATTTCGTCCATTTAACCCAATTTATTGGTGTGAGGTGATATTTATTTATTTATTTGTTTGTTTGTTTAGTTATTTATTTACATCGGCTTTCCCAAGCGGCTTCTGTAGGGAATCTTGCTTGGTCTTTGTAGTAGTGTGAGTACTTACATGATGCTTGTCAAGTCATTCACTGCCAGATGATGAGCAAAAAGTCAAGTCAAAAGTCAAAGTCAGCTTTATTGTCAAATATGCTAATATGCATCCTCCTCTCGGACCCAGTATGCAAGTCACTTATAATGACTTTAACAAACATAATAAACATGAAAACGCCAATTTGCCGGGAGAGGGGAGCCGCTGCGTGTTCACGCACCGCCATCTTGGGGGAAAAAAAAAACAAAAAAACAAATATGACAACACAAATTCACAGAGAGTCATTCATTTTTCAGGACTTGCTGTACCCTCTTTGTGATGACATGAAGCATGTTCTAGATGAAAGAGGAGAGGATCAAAGCATCAATTTCAGCAGTGGATCAGGGACGTCATGGTGGAATTTGCACGTCTACTTCAAGCTAAATGTTGAAAGCAAACACGAAGCTGTAGCATCCATTGACGAAAAGAAAAATGTGTACACTCCAGTGCCAGGGTTTTTGTCATTGTCACTCAAATTCCAGGACCCACAGAATATTGAATTTTAGAACTAAATACACATTCAATGCAGTTTAAGAAACCTTAGACGCTCTTCTTTCATAAAAAAAAGTTAATTCCTAAATTATATGGTTCTGGAGTGATGTGAGTTTGAAATGGGGGTGGCTGAACAAAATACAATACAATACATTGATTTATATAGCGCTTTAACAACTGCTGAATCCGTAACAAAGCGCTAACATGGACCAAAGGCAAATGCTGCTCCCCCGTGGAAGGGGAAAAACATTGCCAAAGGTCTGACCAGCGCTTTATCGGCACCCCCCCACCCCCACCCCTCGCAAGAAAAAAACAAAACCTGAACAAATTCAGGAATGGCCCTCCACGTCACACTTTCATCCCTGAATTAATTTGAGAATGTCAGCAAATTAGTCAATTGCCTTTGTGACAAGCGAAGCCACCGACGGCCATCTTACGTTGCCATTGGAAGAACGCCATGCTGTACATATGAGTCTAGTGTGCAATTCTGTAATCTACGATATTTTTGCGAAGCGCATGTGGCTGCCACTGCTCACCTGCGGAAAAAAATATCCTGTGACTGTAAAGTGTCCTTGAGAGTTTTGAAAGGCACTTATAAAATAAATGTATTATTATTATTATTATTATTAGAAAGTAACGAAAGTTACAAACACCGTCCATTTAGGTCACACCATTGTAAGTGTGTTGCCGTTTAAATGCAAATGAGTTCCTCTCAATGTTTCCGTAACCGGAATTACGACCATTAATATTGACTCAAATCAAATCTGCGTCATAAACGTAGTGAATGACAGCAACATTGGCACTTGGCCAAAAATATGTACAGATGAGAGAAATTTAAAATATGTATGGATGAGAGAAATTTAAAATATGTATGGATGAGAGATTTATCGTTAAAAGTAAACATTTGACTTGCGCTTCTAAACCGCTATTATTTTGATGAAGTAATCTTGCCTTACCGGTACAACTGGACAGCTGATGAAGGCGTAGTCGCGAGCATATTTTCATCCACGAGGTTTGATACCCTCTTTTATGATGCTTCGTTTGTCAACATTTAGCACCAAAGCTTCTCTTAATTGCCTTTTGTTGATGCAAAAAAAAATGCAAGGAGGATGGGGGAAGGGCGATTTCAAAACTTTTTCGTTGTTAGGAAAAACAAAGTAAATCCCAGAAGTGGGGACAAAAATTTACTTCGCGATTCACTTGCTGAGTTCCTGTATTGAGATTCAAAAAAAGCCGAATGACTCCGAGGTTTTGTGTATGGCTGTACGCATGATTGGTCGCCGACGCGACGTCGACCAATGACAGCACGAGTGAACTCATCCCATCCTGTGAGCTGATTGGCTGTGCATCTTCGCAGCCTGTCAGAGATGTTCCATCCGGACACTGTGAACAAAGACTCGAACACAGGAAGATTGTCTTTTACTGCCGGCAGGGAACGTAGCCATTCATGAGCGACGCCCAACGTCTGCCAAGCTATTTATTGAGAGTATATGCAAGTTCGAGTGATACATTAATAAAACATAGTCTTCTTGATTTGAATATCACGCCCCAAGCACCGCCATCCATAAAACAACAGAACATAGACATTTTAATTGGTTGTCCTTTCCATGAACTGATAGATTTGTAACCTGGCTAATGAGCTCTTCCTGTGAAGGAGTTTACCAAGTCGTCAATTAGTCCAAGGCCAGATCTCCTACATGAAGATGACAGTTTAACAGGCTGTGTCTTTTCACCTCAGATTGACCCCAGGTTTTCCGTGCTTCCGTTGTGGGCCTTTTGAGTCTGAAACTTTTAAATATGATAACTTCTTTTCTGTCTATTCTCTCTCACGGCCATCATCCCTTGTGTTTAGGTGCATGGTGCGTCATATTAGTGTCTTATCAATGAATGCTGCGTTGATCATTTGTTCTCTAAATATTGTTTACTTATTTTAAAGATGCCCATATACCTATATACACTTAGGTCAAAAATCCTTGGGGTTGGGTCATCGCAATTGCAATAAATGAGGGAACGCTGTAAACAAAAAAACATCTGTTTCTTGTATGAATTAATTCAACCAGAAATGATATTTTTTTGTGTTCTTCATATGACTGTGACGACAATGATTTTTTTAAAAATTTTTTTTTACGTGCTTGTATTATGTTTTGCAGGTTGACCACACAGATGCCGAGTGCAGCCAAGATGACATGATGGTTCCCGTGCTGAGCTCCAAAAAAGCCAGCGAGCTACCCGTCAACGAGGTGGCCTGTGCCCTGCAGGCGAACCTTCTCTACGGGTTAGGTGAGGACGAGGTCTCTCGACGCAGGATCTACCACGGCTGGAACGAATTTGACATCAGCGAGGACGAGCCGCTATGGAGGAAATACATTGCACAGGTACCCGTGAAACTTTATCGCCATACCCGTCGAGTAAGCGCGGGAGAAGCTAATGTCGGGGTGACTTCTGTTTACGTTACCGTTCTTGGAAATCAATAGTACTGGTTTGACGTGTGTGTGTGCGCGCGCATGCTTGTTTGTCCTCGTAATTGTTTATTTAACTTTTGGAAAAACAATGAGGAGTCAGTTAAAAGATAAATGACTGTCATTTTTATTATTTATGCTTTGGTTTTTTTTTCATTATGCAAAAATTTCATTGGTTGTCAAATGGTTTTATTGTAACATGTATTTTTTTAATATAATTGAACACCTTTTTATGCTTTAGGGGAAAAAAATTCAGAATTTTGGGGGAGCTTGGAACGAATTAGGGTATTTACATGGAAAATGCGCCTTGATTTACAAACTTTTTATAAATACATTTCTTGCAGAACCAATTAATTTTATAAGTCCAACCCTACACAAGAATATTTGATCCTTGTTTTTTTCGTTCAGTCATCCTCAGAATCAAAACAAAAAACTGATTTGTAGTGAAATGATCTCATTTGTATTTTTTACATAATTGTATCCATTTTTATGCTTTAGGGGAAAAAAAAGTCTGAATTTTAGTGAAGCTTTGAACGAATTAGGGTATTTACATTGAAAATGCGTCTGGACTTACAAACGTTTTTGTAAAGAAGTTTCCGATTAATTTTATAAGTAGAGGTACCACTGTAGATGATTTTTGACAACCCTACACAAGCATTTTAATCCTTAATTATTGATTTCGTTCAGGCGACAAGTCCTCTTCAGTGTCAAAACAAAAATCTCATTTGTTGTGAAATGATCTCATTTGTAACATGTCTCTTATACATGATTTAATGCATTTTAATTCTTGAAGGAAAAACTGTACATAATTGTATCCATTTTTATGCTTTAGGGGAAAAAAAAGTCTGAATTTTGGGGGAGCTTGGAACAAATTAGGGTATTTACATTGAAAATGCGACTTGACTTACAAACTTTTTTTGTAAAGAAATTTCTTGCAGAACCGTTTAATTTTATAAGTCGAGGTACCACTGTAGATGATCTTTGACAACCATACGCAGGCATATTTGATACTTAATTGTTGTTTTTGTTCAGGCGACTAGTCATCCTCTGGGTCAAAACAAAAATCTAATTTGTTGTGAATTGATCTAATTTGTAACATGTGTTTTTTACATAACTTAATGCATTTTTATTCTTTAGGGGGAAAAAAGTCTGAATTTTGGTGGCGCTTGGAACGAATTAGGGTATTTACATGGAAAATGCGCCTTGCCTTAAAAACTTTTTTAGGAAAAAAATCCAATTAATTTTACAAGTCGAGGTACCACTGTAAATGATCTTAGACAACCCAACACAAGTATATTTGATCCTTAATTGTTTTCGTTCATGCGACTGGTCATCATCAGGGACAAAACAAAAATCTCATTTGTCGTGAAATGATCTCATTTGCAACGTGTATTTTTTACATCATTGAATGCATTTTTTTATGCTTTAGGGAAAAAAGTCTGAATTTTGGTGGAGCTTGGAACGAATTAGGGTATTTACATGGAAAATGCGCCTTGACTTACAAACTTTTTTGAAAAGAAATTTCTGATCAATTTCATAAGTAGAGGTACCATTGTATGATTTTTGACAACCCTACACAATCATATTTGATCCTTAAAGGACAACCGACGTCACTTTTTTGTTTCCTAACTGACATCAGAAAAACGTTTTATAGCATCTAAAATACCCAAAACACGCATTATGATATTTTTCTTCAAATGCAAAACACCAATAAAAATGACTTAAAGTGTCCGAAATCTGCAAAAAATTGAGCTGCGAATTGGGCATTTTCAGAAAGTCCCGCCCCCAGTTTGTGACGTCACGCCAAGACGTCTTGCTGGATAATCAAAACAATGGCGTCAGAAAATGTAGACATGACAGTCTGTGTAAGCTCTCAGTCGTACAGGAGTGGTCCATCGATGAGAAGGTTTCTTCAGCCGTCATCTGTACAAAAGTGAATCTGTACAAAAGTGACTTCACTTTTGTACAGATGACGGCTGAAGAAACCTTCTCATCGATAGACATGACAGTGTATTGCGTTTCCACAGGCTGCTAAATTCCTTATATGGAGCTTGGTCGCCCTCTTCTGGCAACACGAAGTTTGTTTCAAACCAAACAAGTACAGCAAAATACATTGACGTGATGGAAGGACTGCTACAATGTCTTTTTTTTTTCGGTCAGGGGCGTTCCTTCAGTGACGTCACGTACGGACTTGTCACCAACTCAAAAACAAGACTTCCTGAATATTCAGCGCGAGTCTTAAAACGTAAAATATAGCTATATGCGGTGGAATCTTTGTAAAATACGCTCAGTAGAAGCCATTTGAAGCCATTTTACAAATTATGGACACAACTTGTCCGGAGACGTCAGTTGTCCTTTAATCCTTGTTTTTGTTCTGGCGACTAGTCATCTTCGGTGTCAAAACAAATCCAAAAAAAGTGCTATGGATGCACGACGCTAATAGCTTTTAGCTAATAGCTTTTAGCTAATAGCTTTTTTTATCTCAAGCGATTTTTTTTTTTTTCCCCCCTCCGGCCAAGTTAACGTAACGTGCGCTTGGCCGGGCGCCCGCTTCCCCATCCAAAGTCAACAAGTCGATTGGTGCCTTGTAAATGCTGTTGCCCTTTGACCTTCAGGCTTCATGTTTGTTTCCACTCGTCACAATGCATCGTAAAATGGCGTCGTGGTGCACTAAACTATTCGGCGTCCTCCCCCCCCCCCCCCCATCTAGTTCAAAGACCCACTGATCTTGCTGCTGCTGGCGTCGGCCGTCATCAGCGTCCTCATGCGGCAGTACGACGACGCCATCAGCATCACCGTGGTACGACAAAGCGCACCCCACGTCGCCTTTGATGCCGTTAGCTTTAGCGCTCACGGCTACATTTCCCTCTATTTCTCCCAACAGGCTATCATCATCGTAGTCACCGTCGCCTTCGTCCAGGTGAGTGTATAGATGCCAAGCGAGCGAGCGAGCGGTGGAAAAACCTCACCGCTGCTCTTGATTATTTGGCAGGAGTATCGCTCCGAGAAGTCTTTGGAAGAGCTGGGAAAACTGGTCCCGCCGCAGTGTCACTGGTATGCTCGCTCCGCATTATCCGGCATCTTCATTTTGAAACGTCATGTGACCGAAGCCAGAAAACATTATCCGTGTTGCCAATTTTAATCACTGGTAGAGGGCGGTCCAATACAAAATGGCGGCGCACGGAAATCCCGTTTGCCACACACGAGGTGGCAACCCAAATTTATTCCAGAACCATTTTTTCTTGCGGGAGGTGCTGATGAAGCGCTGGTCAGACATCTGGCAATGGTTTTCCCTTCCACTAGGGGGCAGCATTTGCCCTTTGGCATTTAATTTTATATGTAAATTTTGTTACTTTCTCACCGTCGCTAAAATATCTTAGATTACAGAATTGTACGCCAGACTCATATGCACAGGCGTCTTGATTGGCGTTCCCTCCGTAAGCGACAACAAAAACGCCACGGAGAAATTATCGCGTGAGAGCTACGCTCACTTAGCCTATGGCAACGTAAGATGGCCGCCGGTGGCTTCGCTACTCACAAAAGCAATTAACTCATTCGCTGCCATTCCCAAATTTATTTGGGAATTGAAAAGTGTGACGTGAAGGGCTATTCCCGAATTTGCTCGGGCTTTGTGTTTTATTGCGGTGGGGTGCCAATAAAGTGCTGGTCAGACCTCTGGCAATGTTTTTCCCTTCTACGTGGGAGCAGCATTTGCCTTTTGCCTAATTCAGAGTTCACGTGAAGAACTAAAGTTAGCGAAAGGGGGCAATGATATGAACGGGAGACAAAGTGAGTATTTCCAGCAGCTCCTGTATTTTGTTTTTCTACTTCTTTCTTTCCTTTCCTCTTCCTTTCATAACTTTGCTGCTGTGTTTCTTCCTGGTAGAGTGAACGCTGGCGCGAATGGCTGCCGCTGCTCACCTGTACAAATAAACAAAAAAGTTCTTATCCCGTGACTGTAAAGTGTCCTTGAGAGTTTTGAAAGGCATTTAGAAATTAAATGTATTATTATTATTATTATTATTATTATTATTTTGTCCATATTAGCGCTTTGTTACAGCTTTAGCTGTTGTTAAAGCGCTATATAAATCAATATATATGTATTGTATTGCATTGTATTTTGGACATATGTTCCCCATTTCAAGCTCAGATAACGCCTGACCCATATTAGTTAGGAATTAACTTTTTTTTGGGTTGAAAGAAGAGTCTAAGATTTCTAACGCTGTACTACATGTTTATGTACAGTGAGACCTTGGCTTACGAACTTAATTGCTTCCCAGACAGAGTGTGTAAGGCGAAAAGTGTGTATCCCAAAAATTAATTTCCCATAGGAAACCATTAAAATGAGAATAATCCGTTCTCCGGTCTCCATAAAATATAATTTTCAACTAAATAAGCCTTAAAACTACACACAACATACACAATGTATTGCTAAACCTCCATTTTCTGTGGCCTCCTGCAATTTGAGTGAAAATGACAAAAACCCTGGCTCTGGAGTGGACACATTTTTGCACATCGTCTGGCAGTGAATGAGTTATGAGATTTCTTGCGTGCGTGATGATGACGATGGTTTCAGCATCCGCGATGGTCAGCTGCAGCACATGCTAGCAAGGGAACTGGTCCCGGGAGACACGGTGTGCCTGGCGGTGGGGGAACGAGTGCCGGCGGACCTGCGCCTATTTGAGGTGAGCGCACCGCCGCATTTATCACACCCCACATAGCTTCCTTTTTTTGATTTCACCCCTCCGCCCTTTCATCTTGACGTGGCAGGCTAGCGACCTTTCAGTGGACGAGTCCAGTCTGACGGGGGAGACGGCGCCCTGCCCCAAGTCCACTGCGCATCAGCCAGCCGACACCAATGGCGACATGGCTTCCCGGGCCAACATCGCCTTCATGGGCACGCTGGTGCGCTGCGGCAAAGCCAAGGTATGGAATTAGATCGACATTTTGCAGTACAGTGAGACCTTGGCTTACGAACTTAATTGGTTCCCAGACAGTGTGTCAGAGGAAAATTGTGCATCCCAAAAAATAATTTCCCATAGGAAACCATTAAAATGAGAATAATCCGTTCCCATAAAACATAATTTTCTGCTTTCTAATTTTTAAGCCTTAAAACTACACAAAATATACCTTCTTTTATGTGTACTAAATGTGCTATGGTATTATAATTAAAGAAATAAACTACTGTATAATAAAGTCGTTTTATTTACCTTTGTGATGGTTGTTGATGGCTTGATGGAATGGAGTGGCCGGTTTCATCAGCATTAAACACTTGATGAGGAACGTAACCTTTTACCATCTTGAGGAATGATCCCTTGTAGGTTGTTGGATTATTTTGATCGTTCGTCCTTGGTTCATTGCTTCGACGGGTGTTGATGGAAGAGGATGGTTATCATCAACATCATGTAAAGGAAGGCAGGATATGACGTATCAGGAAGTCCAAAATGTAAACAAAGATTACAGAGCGATGTTTAGAGATGTTTGTATGGCGAATTACCCCAACAAGGTGCTTTCTGTGCAATAATTTTATCTAGTTCCTCATCAATTGTGTTCTGTTTAGCTGGGTTGATAGCTTTTTGCATCAAGTGTACAAATGGCTTGTGGTTGGGTTATTTGTGGAGCCTGATTGATGGGATATTTTAACCTTGCAGTCTACACTCTGCCTTTGAACTATCAAAGTTGAAACAAGTCCAAATTTCACTGTTTTCTATCCATTTTTCTCACTCTCTCTGTCGTCTGCCTTTCTCTTTGTTTAAACCACCTCCCCTCACTGCTGCGTTCTTGACCAATCACGTGGCTTTAACCGACGACTGGGGGCGGGGAATAGAGGACAAAAAAAATGTCGGCTGCCATTTTCTTTTTTTGGAGAATGACTTCACTCTCTCTCTCTCTGTAACCCCCACCCCCCTCACTGCTGCGTTCTTGACCAATCACGTGGCTTTAACCGACGACTGAGGGCGGGGAATAGAGGACCAAAACAAGCCGGCTGCCATTTTCTTGTTAGGAGAACGGGCTTGTTTGCGAACGACACACCACTCATTGTGGCAGTGTGTATCCCAAAAAATAATTTGTATGCCAAGATAAAATGTTCATAAATATAACGTTCGTAAAGCGAAAAGTTCGTAAGCCGAGGTATCAATGTATTTTTTAAGAAATTAGGAAAGTAGAACACTCATCAGGAGGTGCTGGAGGCCATAAGCTGCTGTACTGATTGAAACGCGATTTAATGATTTTTTTTTTTTCTTTGCGTGGCAGGGGATCGTCATCGGAACGGGAGAAAACTCCGAGTTTGGCGAGGTCTTCAAGATGATGCAGGCGGAGGAGGTGCGTTCCCAGTGTCGAGCGCATCACGGTGTTGAGACCAGAACGCCCGCTTACTCTCGTTGTGTTTTATGTGGTGGCGTGGAAGGCTCCCAAGACGCCGCTACAGAAGAGCATGGACCTGCTGGGCAAGCAGCTCTCGCTCTACTCCTTTGGCATCATCGGTCAGTTTCTCTGTCTGTCTGCCTGTCTCTCTCCGTGTGTCTCTTTGTCTGTCTGTCTGTCTGTCTGTCTGTCTGTCTGTCTCTCTCTCTCTCTCTCTCTCTCTGACTATCTGTCTGTCTGTGTCTGTCTTTCTGTTTGTCTCTCTCTTTCTCCCCTCCCCCTCTCTGTCTGTCCGTCTATCTGTCTCTGTCTCTTTGACTCTCTGTCTCCCCCCCACCCACCCCCATCACTCTCTCTTCCCCTCTCTATCTCTACACTCCCCCCTCGAGCCTGCTCTGATAATCTGCGCGTGTGCTTCCCGCAGGGGTGATCATGCTGGTGGGCTGGCTGCAGGGCAAGAGTATCCTGGACATGTTCACCATCGGCGTCAGGTAGCATCGCCATTGGCAACCAAAGCCGTTGGTGTTGAAATGAAGTCTTCACGGCACGCTGTCCCCGCAGTCTGGCGGTAGCGGCCATTCCCGAGGGTCTCCCCATAGTGGTGACGGTAACGCTGGCACTTGGCGTCATGCGCATGGTCAAAAAGCGAGCCATCGTCAAGAAGCTTCCCATCGTGGAGACGCTGAGTACGCACGCCCACGCGACAAAACCAAGCGAGACGCCATCAACGCGCCTTCCTCCCGTCACCTTGTGACTTGGCGCCTGTGCGTCTTCAGGCTGCTGTAACGTTATCTGCTCGGACAAGACGGGAACGTTGACCAAGAACGAGATGACCGTCACACAGATGTTCACGTCGGACGGAATCCACGCCGAGGTGGGCGACATTAGCGGTTCACTACGATGTTGTACAATACAGTAAAGTCTCGTTATATCGATATCGGATATATCGATAGTCCCGGTTATATCGATATTTTTTCGGACTCCCTTGAATATCGATATAACGAGACTTTACTGTATTTGCTCTCTCTCCTCTTCTACTTGCTCTTCTCCCTTTTTTGGCTCCCCTCCGGGTTCCTTGACTACATCCTTTTATTTTACTTTGTCCTCCTTTTGCTCTTCTTCCTCACCTTGCTCTCTAAGTCCTCCCCCCTCTTTTTCACCTACTTGTGCTCATCTCAAAAAGATGACAAGTCTTGTCCCAACTTGTATTTATTAATCTATCAATCTATCCATCCATATATCAATCAATCTTTCCATCTATTTATTTTTATTTGTTTTTTTAAGTTTGTGTGTTAATGTATTTATTATTATTTATTTGTTTATTTATTTTTGTTTGTGGTTTTGTTTATTTTAAATATTTATTTATCTGTGTATATATGTATTATATGTTTTTTTACTTGGTTTATATGTCTGTTAATTTATTTTAAATTCATTTATTATTATTATTTATTTTTTTATTGTTTATTTGTCTGATTTTGTTTGTTTATTTTAAATATTTGTTTATCGGTCCATTTCTTTATTTATTATTGTTCTGAATTTTTACATTGTTCATTTGTTTTTAATTTGTATTGTTTATTTTATTTTATTTGTTTAGTTATATATTTTAAGTCTTTATCCGTTTAGTTGTTTATCTGATTGCTTATTCGCTTATTATTGTTTATTTTTATTTTGTAGATAGTTAATTTGTGTGTTAATTTCTTTTAAATTAATGTAATTATTTATTTGTTAATATGTGTGTACCTTTTTTATTTTAAATATGTATTTATCTGTATATTTATTATTTTTATTTTCACATAGGTTATTTGTCAGTACATTTATTTTTATTATTTAGTTTTTATTGTTTATTTGTTTGTGCTTTTGTTTGTTTATTTTAAATATTTATGTATCTGTTTATATGTTTATCTATTCATTTATTATTGTTTGTGTGTTTATTTCTTTTTAATTTATGTATTATTGTTGGGTTTGTTTGTTTGTTTGTTTGTTTTGCTGACTATGTGTGATGCGGTCCAGGTGACGGGTGTGGGCTACAATGGCAGCGGCGAGGTTTTCGCCGACGGAGAAATTGTCCATGGCTTTTCTCACCCTTCACTCAGAAAGATTGTGGAGGTCAGTGCTTGACTAAATCAGAATCAGAAAGTTTTTAATAATGTGTAAAAATGTAATTATTATAAATATTAATAATCACAAAAGCGAGAGCGATGGATGAATGAACGGTTTGTAACGTCGCCCTACGTGTCTTAAGGTGGGCTGCGTATGCAATGACTCGTTCATCAGGAATGGGACTCTGCTGGGCCGGCCCACGGAGGGAGCGCTGATGGCCCTCGCCATGAAGGTAGGAGGGACGCATCACGTTAAACGGACGGAGACGATTCATATTACGTATACGTATTACGTACGTGATATTGTTATAGATATATGTACTTATGTTCCCGTCGGGGTCGCAGGTGGGCTTGGAAGGCGCCCAGCAGGAGTACGTAAGACTGGAGGAGGTTCCTTTCACTTCTGACAAGAAATGGATGGCGGTGCGCTGCGTTCACCGCGCGCAGCAGGTGCGTTGACCGGCTAGCGTGTTGCTAGAGAAAACGTGAACGTGCGTTTCCACGTTGGCTTTTCTTGAAAATTTTATGTATGTCTGATTGAGTGATTGATCTTTCTATCTCGCTATCTGTGTAGCTAGCTAGCTACAGTGTCTATTTATAGCTAGCTAGATAGACAGTTAGAGAGAGAGAGCTAGCGAGCTAGAGAGAGAGAGAGAGAGCGAGTGAGAGAGAGAGAGAGAGAGAGAGAGAGAGAGAGAGAGAGAGAGAGAGAGCTAGCGAGCGAGTGAGAGAGAGAGCTAGCGAGAGAGAGCTATCGAGAGAGAGAGAGAGAGCTAAAGAGAGAGCTAGAGAGCTAGCGAGAGCGAGTGAGCTAGCGAGAGCGAGTGAGCTAGCGAGCGAGAGAGAGAGCTAGCGAGCGAGAGAGAGAGAGAGCGAGCGAGAGAGAGAGAGACAGAGAGAGAGAGCTAGCGAGCTAGAGAGAGAGAGCTAGCGAGCGAGAGAGAGAGAGCGAGTGAGAGAGAGAGCTAGCGAGCGAGAGAGAGAGCTAGCAAGAGTGAGAGAGAGAGAGAGAGAGAGAGAGAGAGAGAGTTAGCGAGAGAGAGAGAGAGAGAGAGAGAGGGCTAGCGAGAGACAGAGAGACGGAGAGCTAGCTAGCGAGAGAGAGAGAGCTAGAGAGACAGAGAGAGAGAGAGCGAGCGAGCCGGAGAGACCGCGAGAAAGCTGGGTAGAGAGTTAGAGAGAGAAAGAGAGCTAGCCAGCTACAGAGCTAGCTTGCAAGAGAGCGAGCTCGCTAGAGAGCTATCTCTCTGTCTATCTGTCTCTATTGCTTTCTAGCTGTCTCTCTCGATCTGTATCTTTCTCTATCTCTCTTTCTCTCTATCTATCTGAGAACAGCGTGAGCAATGGCCACTTGGCAAAGCAGTAAAACCCTGTTTTCGTGTGGTGCCTCTACGCCAGGACAAAACAGGCGTGCTGTTTGTGAAGGGTGCCTACGAGCACGTGATCCGCTTCTGCACCTCCTACAACAGCCGGGGGAGCGACTTCCCTCTCACCCAGCAGCAGGTGGAGCTCTACCAGCAGCAGATCAGCTACATGGGCGCCGCCGGCCTCCGAGGTCGGTCCGCATGCCAACGCCAACCTCACGCCTCTAACGCGTTACGCCGCTAGCTTGACCCATGTCTGTCCCTCTCTCCCTCCCTCCCTCCCTCCTCAGTGCTGGCGTTTGCTTCCGGGTACGAGATGGGATCTTTGACCTTCTTGGGCTTGGTGGGCATCATCGATCCGCCCAGGGCGGGCGTCAAAGAGGCGGTGGGGACGCTCATCACCTCGGGCGTCGCCATCAAGATGATCACCGGAGACTCTCAGGAGACCGCCGTCTCCATAGGTAGGATAAGAAAATATATATTATATTTCACTTCTGGTTTGAATCCCTGTTTGTCATGTTGTTCCTAAACCCCCCAAAAAAATGTACGTCAGCTGCACGAAGTAACCTCTGCTTTTCTCACAACCAATTTGCAGCCAATCGTTTGGGTCTGTGCTCCAAAGGAGGGGAGTGTATATCCGGAGAGGAAGTTGACCGTCTGGACCTTCAGGAGCTCTCGCAAATTGTCCCTCGCGTAAGACGCAAACACACGTGTCAGATCCGATGGATGCTGAAGTGAAGGTGGCACCCCCCCCCTGAGCGTATCTTCTCTTGCTTGTGCGCAGATCTCCGTTTTCTACAGAGCCAGCCCTAGACACAAGCTTAAGATCGTCAAGGTGATTGTAAAACCACACCTGGTGTGTCACGACATAACGTTCCCAAGCAGAAGAAGCATGAAGTGTTAACTTTTAGCCCGGTTGGTTTAGTCTCTGCAGAACATCGGCGCCGTGGTGGCCATGACGGGCGACGGCGTGAACGACGCGGTGGCGCTGAAAGCGGCCGACATCGGCGTGGCCATGGGCCGCACCGGAACCGACGTCTGTAAAGAAGCTGCCGACATGATCCTGGTGGACGATGACTTCAACACCATCATGTGAGTGCAATCCCCCCCCCCCCCGCGTAACGATTTCAGAGTCAGAGTCGTGAACGAGTGAGCGATGGCAGTGAGTATCAAGAGAGACTTTGCGTTTTGCTCATGCGTGTCTCGCTTTCCGGCGCTTTCAGGTCAGCCATCGAGGAGGGAAAAGGAATCTACAACAACATCAAGAATTTTGTGCGCTTCCAACTCAGCACGTGAGTTTGAGAGAGAAAGACAGAGACACAGACTGAGGCTGTCTCTGAGACTGTGAGACAGACTGAGGCTGTCTCTGAGACTGTGAGACTGACTGTGAGACTGAGACTGAGACTGACTCTGAGACTGTGAGACTGACTCTGAGACTGTGAGACTGACTCTGAGACTGTGTGACTGAGCGAGACTGACTCTGAGACAGCGAGACTGACTCTGAGACTGCGAGACTGACTCTGAGACTGCGGGACTGACACTGAGACTGTGAGACTGACTCTGAGACTGTGAGACTGACTCTGAGACTGCGGGACTGACTGAGACTGTGAGACTGACTCTGAGACTGTGAGACTGACTCTGAGACTGTGAGACTGAGACTGTGAGACTGACTCTGAGACTGTGTGACTGACTCTGAGACTGTGAGACTGACTCTGTGACTGTGAGACTGAGACTGACTCTGAGACTGAGAGACCGAGAGAGCGATAGAGATAGATTGAGTGAATGAGAGAGAGAGAGATAAATGAAAATTATTTTTTTTGAGTGAGATCAAGCGATTGGTCGAGTGAATCCTGTCATCCTTGAGTTTTGAAAGGTGCTTATAAATAAAATGTGTTCTTATCATATTCCTTGATTTTGTTTTGAAATTATCTGTCAAGATTCTTACTTTTTTTTAATTTCCGTGTTTAATTGTTTATTGTAATCCACATTTTAAATTTCGGTGCTCAAACTATTGGCACAGAGGTTTCGTCAACCTCACTCAAGTGTTTGTTTTTTTGTCCTCTCTACCGCCCCCTGCAGGAGCATCGCGGCATTAACGCTCATTTCCCTGGCCACGCTGATGAATTTCCCCAACCCGCTGAACGCCATGCAGATCCTATGGATCAATATTATCATGGACGGGCCCCCTGCGCAAAGGTAAGGGCCTTCAAAGCCTAACCCGAGTCCAAACCTTAACACAATCTTCATGTTTTACTCTGAAAGTCTTACCAGGGTGAAAAATCCCAATTCGACACCAACCCGCAAAACCGGCCTTCAAATCTTATTTTGAAAATCTCATGCGAGATCCTAAATCTCATTTATTTAATACCCTAACCTGAATTTTATAACCCTGTTTTCACACCCTCCATTAGTTCAAAATGACAACCTGGTCTTGAAAGTCTTTAAAAAAACATCTTTTGGCGTTCCTTGTGTCCAGTCTGGGCGTCGAGCCGGTGGACCGTGCGGTGATCCTCAAGCCACCTCGCAACGTCTCGGACAGCATCATCACGCGCGGCCTCATTTTTAAAGTTCTGGTGTCGGCCTTCATCATCGTCTGTGGGACGCTCTTCGTTTTCTGGAGAGAGGTCCGTGACCTTTGACCTCATCCCTCTTTCCACCCTTCCTCCAGCTCCTCATCTTTTATCATTATGTTCTTTACAGCTGCAGGACAACGAGATCACCCCCCGAGACACCACCATGACCTTCACTTGCTTCGTCTTTTTTGACATGTTCAATGCGCTCAGCTCCCGCTCGCAGGTGACCTTGTTTCCGGTTTACCCCAAATCAAATGTTTAATAATAATAATAATAATACATTTACTTTACAAGCGACTTTCTGAACACCCAAGGACACTTTACTATAAAAACTATGCATAAAACAATAAAACATGAATAAAATAATAATATAGCAGATTAAATTAGACAATGAAATCAAGTTTAAACAGGTGGGTTTTTAGGTGAGATTTGAAAGTAGGAAGGGAGTCAATATTATGGATGTTGGGCGGAAGTGAGTTCCAGAGTTTAGGAGCAGAGCGGCTGAAAGCTCTGGACCCCATCGTGGTGAGACGGGCAGAGGGCATACAGAAGTGGAGCGAGGATGAAGATCTGAGGGCCCGAGAGGGAACGCAGTTTTGAAGTAGGTCAGACAGATTGGGGGGGGGGGGGGGGGGGGGGGGGCAAGCTTTAAAGGACAACCGACGTCTCCGGACAAGTTGTGTCCATAATTTGTAATATAGCTATATTTTACGTTTTAAGACTCGCGCTGAATATTCCAAAACTCTTGTTTTTGAGAGTTGGTGATGAGTCCTCACCCTACGTCACTCTAGGAACGCCCCTGACCGAAAAAAGGACACATTGTAGCAGTCCTTCCATCACGTCAATGCATTTTGCTGTACTTGTTTGGTCTGAAAACTTCAGGTTGCACCAAAAAGAGGCAGAAGAGGGCGACAAAGCTCCGTGTAAGGAATTAATCAGCCTGTGGAAACGGGCTGATATGGGAGTGTGAAATAATCCTCATTTTTTTTTCTTTAAATCAACCCGTTTTTGTGTGTGTGTGTGTGTGTGTGTGTGTGTGTGTGTGTGTGTGTGTGTGTGTGTGTGTGTGTGTGTGTGTGTGTGTGTGTGTGTGTGTGTGTGTGCGTGTGCGGGCGCAGACTCGTCTGGTTCACGAAATGGGCCTCTGCAGCAACCGCACCTTCTGCCTGGCAGTCCTGGCGTCCATCATGGGCCAGCTTCTAGTCATTTACTTTCCCCCACTGCAACGCGTCTTCCAGACCGAGAGCCTCAGCCTGTTTGGTGAGCACATTAACTCATTCACTGTGCAAGAATCAGTTCAGTGCCAGGGTTTTTGTCATTGTCACTTTGAATTCCAGGACCCACAGAATATTGTGTTTTAGGATGACATAAACATTCAATGCAAAGTAAGAAATCGTAGACTCTCTTCTTTCATCAGAAAAAAAAGTTAATTCCTAAGTTATATGGGTCTGTCGCTATCAGAGCTTGAAATTGGGGCCGCTGTACAAATTACAATACATACATATTGATTTTTATAGCGCTTTAACAGCTGAAGCTGGAACAAAGCGCTAACATGGAAAAAAATGAAAATGCGTATTTGGGTCAGCAGAAAGCGTGTGCGCCGACACAGTAATAAAGATCGATAATATGAAATGATTAAAATGACACTAAAAGTTATAAGATTTATAAATGAACTGTCAACATTTTGGTATATAATAGTATTAAATAGAAAACATTGCTTAAAAACAACATATTAACGTCATATACTTTCCTGTCGTATAAACCTTGCCGAGGTCAGCCATTTTGAATGCATTTCGATTTACGACCGTTTGACTTACGACCGTTTTGTCGGAACGGAACCCGGTCGTAACTCGGATCTTACCTGTATTGAGTTTTAGGATAACATAAACATTCAATTCAGCGTAAGAAACCTTAGACTCTCTTCTTTCATCAGAAAAAGAGTTCATTCCTAAATTATATGCGTCTGGAGTTATCAGAGCTTGAAATGGGGCAGCTGTACAAAATACAATGCATATACAGTAAAGTCTCGTTATATCGATATCGGATATATCGATAGTCCCGGTTATATCGATACTATTTCTATGCACGCATGGAGAAAATTACATGCAAACAGGGTCGGATATATCGATAGTCCCGGTTATATCGATATTTTTTCGGACTCCCTTGAATATCGATATAACGAGACTTTACTGTATATTGGTTTATGTTGCGTTTTAACAGTAGCTGAAGCTGTAACAAAGCGCTATCATGGAAAAAAGAGAAATGCTGCCCTCTTGTGGAAGAGAAAAACATTACCAGAGGTCTGGCCACCGCTTTAACAGCATCCGTGAATGGCGCTCTGTCATATTTTCAATTCCCGAAAAAAATTGGGGAATGGCAGCGAATGAGTTAAAATTGCATTCACGGTTCAGTTTAATCGGTTCTTTTATTATTTATAATTTTATTATTTATAAATTTGTTACGGTTTTATTGCTGCCGTTTATTGCTCCATTGTTCATTTTGATTGTTTTTTTTTTAATTTCCCAAATAAATTCAGGAATGGCAGAAAATGAGTTCAAACCTTCTCCTAGCTATCTATTATTACAGTGATACGTTGGCTTGCGAACTTAATTGGTTCCCAGACAGTGTGTAAAGTGGAGTGTGCATCCCAAAAATTAATTTCTCATAGAAAACCATTAAAATGAGAATAATCAGTTCCCATAAAACATTGTTTATTATTATTATTATTATTATTATTATTATTATTATTATTATTACAGTGATACGTTGGCTTGCGAACTTAATTGGTTCCCAGACAGTGTGTAAAGCGGAGTGTGCATCCCAAAAATTAATTTCTCATAGAAAACCATTAAAATGAGAATAATCCGTTCCCATAAAACATTGTTTATTATTATTATTAGTATTATTATTATTATTATTATTATTATTATTATTACAGTGATACGTTGGCTTACGAACTTAATTGGTTCCCAGACAGTGTGTAAAGCGAAGTGTGCATCCTAAAAATTAATTTCCCATAGAAAACAATTAAAATGAAAATAATCCGTTCCCATAAAACATTATTTATTATTATTATTATTATTATTGTTATTATTGTTATTCTCTTGAACAGAGTGTTTCCAGCCCTTGTTTGTAGCATAAACCTGACAAGATTTAGCATAAATGACACTCCCCTCACCGCAACCCCCACCCCCTAAAAATGCTGTGCGACCATTTCAAATTTCTTTTTCCCGTCGCCATTTGTCAGACTTGATGTTCCTGTTTGGTCTGACATCGTCCGTGTGCATCGTGTCGGAAGCCATCAAGAGAGCCGAGCGTTGGCGAAGTCCACCCAGGACTCCGAGCGATTGCTTCCATCACGTATGATGCAAATGGACGTGACCCCGGCGACACCTAAACACAGCGCTCAAGTGGAAGGAAGTAAAAACTATAGCACCACCCCTCTCTCCCCCCTCATCAACTGCATTCCTGCTCTCTGTCGCCCCCCTGGAGGAAGTGACCCCACAACATCCCAAATACACAGCGTCTTGGACCTCCTATCCGCTCGTATGGTCCAGGAATTGGACTCTATGTGAGCTGTCGTTGTGGTTGCAAGCGCAGCAGGTCTGTCGTAAGGACGTTCATCAACCAAACTTTAGTCAGGGAGGGAGGCCGGTGACGATTCAATTAATCGTTTCGCATCCATTTCGTGGAAATAACTCAATGATTCTTAAAACAGGCAGTTATTTAGTACACCTCATAGCTGTTACTTCATTAATCGTTCCAATTTAATTTTGAGTCAACCATGTTATCCACTTGCCAAAAATCCTTTTACGCAAAGTAGCGAACAATCACAGATTCCCAAAGCTGCATTTTTTTAAATATTTTGGTTTTTTTTTTGGCTATATTAGTCATTATTCAATGAATTAGCTCAAGTCCCTGCAAGCAAATGACGCTAGCGAACACGCAGGCTGAAGCGATGAATCGAAAATTGCCCAAACCACCGTAAAAAAAAATTATTTCTTTTTTTTATGGAGGAACCGCTATGGTCCACTTTGATCCACCTGGACAATGCTTCAGTTGACCCAGCAGCCAATGTTAAACTGTTAGCCAGTTAGCATGTGGCAGCTAACGATGCTATGATGACAAAATCGAGGGCGTCGTCAGGGTCCAAGCAGGCGGTCGGTGGAGTGCTTTTGCCCTCGTCGTGTACTTTTTTAAGGCTTTATCTTCGGCGCGAAATGGATTATTATTATTTTATTTATTTTTTTTTCGGTTCAAAGCGGACATTTTTTTAGAGGATTTGAACGAACCACACAACAATCCATTTAATCAAAAGAAGCAAATGATTCACTTTGGAGGACCACACGTGGAAGATGAACTTGTTTTTAAAGGACTAATTTATTTTATTACTTTCAAATAAAGGTTAAGAGTTGAGAAGATGAAAAAGAAGAGTTCATAATAATATAAACGGATACAAACACCCTGTTGAGCAAATGTTCCCATATTTTTTTGCGGGGGGGGGAGACCACCACATTTTTATTTATTTATCTTCTGAAACCTGCTCAAAGTGAAATGTCATCAATCTTGGTGGAGGTTCTTTTTTTTTTTAACTACTGATTTTGTTGTAAGTGCCCAAACGAAATAAAAAGCAAACTTTTTTTCGTGTGTATGTTGCATGTTACCAGTTTCAGAAGGTCCCGCCCCCTTGTTCGTGACGTCACACCAGGACATCTTGCCTTGCTCTAGACATGCATTCCACATTTTAGCGTCATTTCTCCTCAATGCCGATAAACTAATTCACCGCAGAAAAAAAAGTCCCAATACGTCATCATTTAAAGGACAACCGACACCACTTTTTTGTTTCCTAACTGACATCAGAAAAACGTTTTATAGCATCTAAAATACCCAAAACACGCAGGACGATATTTTTATGTTTGTATGTATTTCAAATGCAAAACACCAATAAAAATGACTTAAAGTGTCCAAAAAGTACTTCAAATTGAATCCGGAAGTGGCCAGTTTCAGAAGGTCCCGCCCCCTTGTTCGTGACGTCACACCAGGACATCTTGCCTTGCTCTCGAATCAAAACAATGGCTTCAGATTCAGAGAAGATGCTTTCTTGTTACGCATCCAGTTATGAATATGATTCAAATAGTTCTGAAGAGGAAAGCATACATGTTTGTAATTGATTAAAGAAGTCTGTCCGTATCAATTCGAGCCGTCTGGACTCCAATGTAGCATCCCAGAATATGCACAAGATGGCGCAATAGCTCCGTTGGAAATGGGCTGATTGATGTGCTGAGAATTTGTGTCCACTTTTATGGTGTTATCGCATTTGGTAGTGTTGGTGCGACACACAACGATTCACCATCGTGCTATTTGTGTTTTTCCTTCTAATTTCACCATCAACACGATGTTTTCAGACCAAGCAAAGTACCCAAAATGCATTGTGTGTCGCTTTCTCGGTTAGGGGCGTTCCTGACGTCACGTCAGGCATCGTGATCAACTCGAAAACAAGACTTCCTGAATATTCAGCGCGAGTCTTAAAACATAAAATATAGCTATATGCGGTGGAATCTTTGTAAAATACGCTCAGTAGAAGTCATTTGAAGTCATTTTACAAATTATGGAAACAACTTTGCAGGAGGCGTCGGTTGTCCTTTAAAGACAATCCACATTTTAGCGTAGTTTCTCCCCAAGGCCGATTAACTAGTTGACCGTCCCAAGACGTCATCATTTAAGCATTTTCTGAATGGCTCCGTGCAAATGGCCGTGTTCAAAAGACGACAGTACAGTGATACCTTGGCTTACGAACTTAATTGGTTCCCAGACAGTGTGTAAGGTGAAAAGCGTGTATCCCAAAAAATAATTTCCCATAGGAAACCATTAAAATGGAAATATTCCGTTCCCAGGTCCCCATGAAACATAATTTTCTACTTTCTAATTTTCTAAGCCTTAAAACTACACAAAATAGACCTTATTTTATGTATAATAAATGCGCTATGGTATTATAATTAAATAAACTGTACTGTATAATAAAGTAGTTTTATTTACCTTTGTGATGGTCGTTGATGGTTTGATGGAATGGAGTGGCCGGTTTCATCAGCATTAAACACTTAATGAGGAATGAGTTCCTCATCAATTGTGTTCTGTTTAGCTGGGTTGATAGCTTTTTGCATCAAATGTATAGATGGCTTGTGCGGGTTAGTTGTGGAGCCTGATTGATGGGATATTTTAACCTTGCAGTCTACACTATGCCTTTGAACTATCAAAGTTGAAACTCTCACTGTCGTCTGCCTGTCTCTAATGTTTGAACCCCCCCCCCCCCCTCACTGCTGCGTTCTTGACCAATCACGTGGCTTTAACCGAAGACTGTGGGTGGGGAATAGAGGACAAAAACAGTCGGCTGCCATTTTGTTGTTAGAAGAACGGGCTCGTTCGTGAACGACACATCACTCATTGAGGAAGCTCCGTGTACGAAAAAAAAGTTCATATCCCAAGGTAAAGTTTGTATGCCAAGGTAAAATTTTCATAAATGTAACATTTGTAAACCGAAAAGTTCGTAAGCCAAGGGGTTCGTAAACCGAGGTATCACTGTACTCGTTTGCTGCTTTCAGGTCTTCATAAGGCAAGTCCTTCGGCTCCCCAATGCTGACTTCCTTCTCATGACTTTCTGGTGACTTGTTCAACTTGCAAAAGCATAGAATGAAAAGCTCAAACACAATTGGGCTCTTCTCACCGACATTTCACGCTCCCAATTTAGGAAATGTGCTTCTCGCTCAGGGCGGTCGGCATACACAAGAAATTCAGTTTTAATAGCAATCAGGCTCATTGGAACTTGTGAAGGGGGAATGAGTATCACGGATAATGTTGTTAAAAAGCACAAATATGAATTGATGCATTGCAAGGGTCACCCGCATTTTAGCTATATAGCTAATAGCCAGCTGATGTGAAACAATCTCTTTGTCAATGGATGCTACAGCTTTGTGTTTGCTTTCAACATTTAGCTTGTAGCAGACGTGTATATTTCACTATGACATCCCTAATCCACTGGTGAAAAGGACGCTTTGATCCTTTCCTCTTTCATCTAGAACATGCAACAAAGAGGGTGGAGAAAGTGCTTAAGATTGAATGACTTTGTGTTGTCATATTATTTATTTACTTTTGTTGTTCTTTTAACTTCAAGATGGCCTTTCCAGCAACTTCTTCTTTTCCTTTCGGCTTTTCCCTTCAAGGGGTCCCCACAGCGAATCAGTGTCCTCCATCTTCAGAGGTTTGATTCGCATGTTTGTTTTGGCCAAGCTTTTACGTCGGATGCCCTTCCTGACACAACCCTCTCTCTGTATTTATCCGGGGTTGCCGGCTAGCTGCTTTTCGTTAATCCAAATTAACAGATGTTTTTCAATCTCTTCTATTGCCCGAGACCGTTGCTTTGACATCACGGAAACATCTTTAGCAACACACGCACATTTAATAGCTTCTTTGTTGCGAAGAATGGTAGCAATGGTGGACTTAGCATATTGCTACTGGGCCATTAAGTCAGATAAAAGCACACCTCGTTCGTATTTCTCAATGAACTCCTTCTTCTCCTCGATTGTAATTTTGTTTTGTGTCTTCTTCGTCTGAACACAAGCCTATGGTGGGGTCGTTTTCGGTGCCATACCAGCAAAAGTATCTGTGATAAATCCTTGAAGACGAACGACGTGTGCACTCAGAGAAAGGGGGTGTGGAAAGGTCGGCCTGCAGTGGGGCTTTTCGGTCGTGTGGTTTGGTGTTCTTCCGCCGAAAATTACTCCGCCACCCGTGGTGGGCCGGCGCTCTGTGTATTCCGAAAAGTAGTGCGTATGCCAAGGTTTAATTTTCATAAATTTAACATTCGGAAACTGAAAAGTTCGTAAGGCAAGGTGTTCGTAAATCCCGGTCCCACTGTATTGGCATGCACACTAAAATCTATTAACTATTTTTAGAGTACACAGTAATGTAAATACAGTATAAGCACATACTTCTGTGTAACCTCTCAGTCGTACAGGAGTGCTCCATCGATGAAAAGGTTTCTTCAGCCATCATCAAAGAAGTACAGATGACGGCTGAAGAAACCTTTTCATCGATATAAGCACGTACTGTTTGCATACTGGCTCTGCTATAGCATTGAATGTATCCTACTGAAATAAGGCATATTTATAATCAAAGTCAAGTCAAAGTCAGCTTTATTGTCAAATATGCTAATAAGCATGACATACAGCGCAGATGAAATTAATGTCCTCTCGGACCCGGCGTGCGAGGCACTTAAAATGTGGCTAAAAAAGACAGACAGTTGACAACAGACAAAACATAGTTTCTGAATGTAAAGTGAGGTAGTGACGTATGTAAAGTGAGGTAGTGTCGTATATAAAGTGACATGGAGTAGTAATACAAAAACAAAAAAAGGTTAAAGTGAGGTCTAAAAATAGAAAAAATAGGGGGGGCAAGGCTGGGAGGGAGTTGAGACTCCTGACTCCCTGGTGGCAGAAACTGTCCTAATATTACATTTAGTAGAATGATTCGTGGAAATATCACATCAGTTAATTCTTAAAAATACATAATTTTATTTTTAAAAAAAGTCGGCGGCAGTGTTTGATGTGTTAATACGTTGCCCCTTCCAATATGGCCACCATCTAGGCTCGTGTCCCAACAGCGCTGTGACGTAGCGCTTTTTTAAAATCGTATCCGTGGGTCGTCGAGGGGCACACGGGGTCCTATACTTCTATCTTCCTCCATTGTAATAGCAGGTTTAAATCGAGTGAGGTCACTCTGAAGCTGAGTCATCGTTCATAAGAACCCCTTTAAGTAGAATGAAGGTGTGTGTGAGGCTCAATTTGTTGTGAGTGAGCGGCGTGGCCAAACGTGTTAAGAAGCTACGCTCACATGAGCCACCGCCGAGTTAGCTTTCGGCGTTTTTAGCACAAGGGGGGGGGGGGACACATTCACTTGATTTTTATCCCTTCTCATCTTTCGTAAAAATCGAAACACGAGCAATTCCACGACATCGTGATCTATCAAACCGTATGTCCGATGACCTCACGGAGACAAATACAAACAAATAGAGATAACGAGGCACACCTGAGTAAGGTACGAATGGATGGAGGGAAATGATCGGTTTAAGACGGTTGAGGTGAATTATAAAGATGAAAAGCGACCCAGTTTCACAAGGTATGAACGAGAGGAATGGATGAAATGTGAAACCAAATTAAAGATGTTCAAGTCAAAGAAAGAAGCCATAAACCTGAACGAAAGGACCAGTTGGGTGAAGAGTGAGAAAGAATTTCCAAGATGGCTGGCACATGACACCACCACGTATGTTCTTATCCCGTGACTGTAAAGTGTCCTTGAGAGTTTTGAAAGGCACTATTTGAATGTGATTGGTCTGATGACCATTTTGTACTTCAGAATTGGTGTTTGTTACTGTATTTTCTTTATTTAGAATGTATTTTATGTAAGTTCTGTTTGTGATGTAATATAGGGAAAGAGATGCCCATTTCACTGTAAGATTGTCATCAAATGGTGAGTATAGTTTTGCTTTTTTCAATGTTCCTGTGCTGATGACCATTTTGTGTTTTGGAGCCTTTTACTGAGTATCTTCATCTTTATTAAGTTTATAGGCCAGTGTCTTCTTATGCCGGTTCCAAGCCTGGATAAATGCAGAGGGTTGTGTCAGGAAGGGCATCCGACGTAAAAGCTTGGCCAAAACAAACATGCGGATCAAACCTCTCAAGATGGAGGACACTGATTCGCTGTGGCGACCCTGTCAAGGGAAAAGCCGAAAAGAAAAGAAGAAGAAGACCAGGTTTTACGTTATAATATTACAAGCTAATATTAGCATTGTTTATCTTGAGCAATGTTTAATATAGCTAAATAAATGTATCTATTTCCTTCACAGGTAATGTGGAAACATGCAAAGAGACCTTATTTTAATATATTTATTGTATGAGTAATGGAGAAAAAAACAGTGCCTGATGAAAGCTGGGTTGAAATTATTGCTGCTACAACAGAAGCTGATCGCAGGCAGTGGCTTCAAAAACGGCTGAATGTCACTAAAATATTATTATTATTAAAACCGTTTCAACGTTCTATTCGAAAGGAAAAAAAATCACCAAGAGCCTACTAGAATTCACTTGAAATGACAACAGGTGAGTGCTACTTCCTTTAGCATTTACTGTAAATTTTGACTGGAAATTTATTATTAACTCATTCACTGCCAGACATGTGCAAAAATGTGTCCACTCCAGTGTCAGGATTTTTGTCATTTTCACTCAAAATCCCACAGAATATTGACTTTTAGGATAACGTAAAGATTCAAGTCAGTGTAAGAAACCTTAGACTCTTTTCTTTTCTCAGGAAAATAGTTAATTCGTAGGTTATATGGGTCTGGAGTTATCTGAGCTTGAAATGGTGGCGGCTGTACAAAATACAATGCATATATATTGGTTTATATAGCGCTTTAACAACAGCTGAAGCTTGTACACAGGGCTAACATGGGGGGGAAAAATTGCCAGAGGTCTGACCAGCGCTTTATCGGCACCCTAGCCCTAAATTCGGGAATGCCGCTCCACGTCATATTTTCAATTCCCGAATAAATTTGTGAATGGCAGTGAATGAGTTAAATGTCTCATTCTGAATATTGTCACTCTGCCTATGCTTTTTGGGGGGGGTGCACACTTATGCAACCAAAGCCTTTTCACTCTTATAATTATCTGTGATCGTTTTTCGTATTTCAAGATGGCCGCTGTGCTCCTTTTTTCAACGTAAAGCTCAGCAAGGCTACACGTTTGACATTTTTTTTTTGCATGCTGCTCAAAATGGCGTCCCGTAGTTTGTTTTATACCGTCATCATTTGTCCAGGAATTTTTTTTTGGGGGAGTGACCCCGATTCAAGAAATAAGTCATTGCGCAAGAAAACCGCATTACAATAAAGGCCCCCATTCATCCCGCAAAAGTGCTCTCAGCGCGTGGCGTCCCATCGCGTCACACACCTCCTCCTAAAAAAACGGGCGTCCAACGGCCTCCCGAGCTCACAAACGCTCGTTCATCTTCACCCGCTCTTTGTCTTCAGCCGCCGCTGTGCCTTACTCATGGGGTAAGTGTCTCTTTTCCATTCAACATTTTGGCTTTTCCGTAGTGCGACGGGTTCCAATCCCAGCTTCAGTTTGTGTTTTTTGCTCCTTCGCCATTTTGCGTGAGGTTCTCCTTTGTGTGAAAGCCACCCCCAAGTCCCTCTTTTCAACATATGGCCTAGCGATATCCTTTTTTTTCTATTTTTATTTTCTCTACTTGAAATACATGTAATTTCACATCCACTCCTGCGGGTGGCAGTGCTACTTTCATTTATTTATTGCTGGTTTTTAGGACAATCGATGGACTTAGAATACTTTCAGTGACAAACTCTGAAAAAAGTACTGTATTTTCTGGAATATAAGGCGCACCTTCAACAAATGACCTATTTAAAAACCTTTTCCATACATAAGGTGCACCGCATTATAAGGGGCACCTTCGAAGAATGACACATTTTTAAAAATATTCCTTACGTAAGGTGCACCGCATTATTAGGGGCACCTTCAAAAAATGACATACAGTAAAGTCCCGTTATATCGATATTCTCGGGAGTCGGAAAAAATATCGATACAACCGGACTATCGATATATCCGATCCTGCGGCATGTACATTTTCTCCTTGCGTTCATAGAAATAGTATCATAATAAGCAGTACTATCGATATAACCGATATCGATATAACGAGACTTTACTGTATTTAAAAACCTTTTCCATACATCAGGCGCACCGCATTATAAGGGGCACCTTCAATGAATGACATTTTTTTTTAAATCCTTACATAAGGTGCACCGCATTATTAGGGGCACCTTCGAAGAATGACCTATTTAAAAACATTTTCCATACATAAGGCATTATAAGGGGCACCTTCATTGTGTGACATATTTTTAAAACATTTTTCATACATAGGGTGCACCGCATTGTAAGGGGCACCTTCGAAAAATGACCTATTTAAAAACATTTTCCATACTTCATGTGCACCGCATTGTAAGGGGCACCTTCGAAGAATGACATATTTAAAACCTTTTCCATACATAAGGCATTATAAGGGGCACCTTCATTGTATGACATATTTTTAAAACATTTTTCATACATAGGGTGCACCGCATTATTAGGGGCACCTTCGAAAAATGACCTATTTAAAAACATTTTCCATACATCATGTGCACCACATTGTCAGGGACACCTTCGAAGAATGACATATTTAAAAACATTTTCCATACATCAGGTGCACCGCATTATAAGGAGCTGCACCACATTATAAGGGGCACCTTTGAAGAATGACATTTAAAAACCTTTTCCATACATAAGGTGCACTGGATTATGAGGCGCATGGTCTGCTTTTGAAAAAAAACATATTTTAGGTGCGCCTTATAGTGCAGAAAATATGGTAATTATTTGTTACAAGTTGAGGGCTCTGTCTTGGTTTGAGATGTTCTCAAGTTTGATCTGATATTCAAAAGAACAAAAAATATTTGTCACGCTTGAGAAGTAGAGGGGCAATTTTATTTATTTTTCCTCAAAAGTCAAAAACCGGGATGATTTGTCATGACAGAAGTGTGCCGGCGGTCCTTTGGTGTTTTAGCACGATTGGATGACATCAGGGTGTGGCATCCTTCCTCTCTTCCTTGTTCCTTCCCTTCATTCCTTTCATTTGTTTCATCCCTTTAGCTTAGCTTTTTTTCTTTCACTTTCTTCCCTTTTTTTTCTTTTTCCAACTTTTTTTTCCCATTTTTAATGCATGATCGTACCCGTGCGTCAAAAACAGTGGCGGGCCATGGATATCATCGCGAGGCCTTCAGTAGTGCTATGCTATTTACCGCATCCCATAAACATCATTGTACTTTTCGATGTGCGTTACCTTATCCCTTAAAAGTACTGTTTTTAGCTAGCTAGCTAACTTTCAACGCTGGTCACCCACAAATAAAATATCCTGTGACTGTAAAGTGACCTTGAGTTTTGAAAGGCGCTGAGAAATGAAACATTATTATTATTATTGATTATTGTTGTTGTTGTTATTATTATTGTCTGAATTAATCCTGACTGAAAAAAAGGGTGGTGTGATTTACTACAAGTCCACTAGAGGGTACCATTAGCCGACCTTTCTTAATCAGGCCCATTTTTTTTTCTTGAAAAGTCCGTCTTGACAATGGCTTTAACAGTAAACCTGCAACCAAATCCATTTCTTCTCCTCCTTCGGCCATTGTGGGTTGACAAAACCGCTATTAAAGCAACACAATATATTCGCTTATGCAGTTCGCTACCAATACAGTGTGCTAGCTCTGGCCAGTATGCTCTTGTCACTAGCAGTTTTCGCAAACTATGATTGGCTAGTAACTAGGTAATCATAGTTTGCGAAAACTCTGACCAGTGCCTTCAAGAAGGCGTTGGTACCCCTGGGGTGTCCAATTCGAAATCTGATTGGTTAGAGCAATAGTTTGATTGACACATTTGATGCAACGGGACCAGCAGAAGTGATTGTGAAGGCGTCCAGGTCGATTTTTGACCCTGGTAACAAATGATGTCTGAAATGTGATTGGTTAAATGCTTAAATATGACCTGCTTGATGATGTGGTGACACGGAGGTTGGGGGTGGTAACCAAGACACTCATGAAACTGCTACAGTAAATGTTCCCATGGATTGGTCGCCTGTCAATCCGTTGGCATGAATGGCAACTGTGGCAAGCGTTCAGTGGGAAGAAGTCATGAGAGCTGCGCCCTCCAAAGTCCTTGAAAGGCTGGTTTGTGCGCATGTGAACGTGTGTGCATTTGCCGTAGAGGATGATTTCCACGCTGGTTAAGCGGCAGAACATTGACGAGTCGTGTGCACGATCAGCTGACTGCTTCATGCCGCATACGCTATCGCCTCCTCGCTCGCAAAATGAAGGCCTGGATGCCAAGTCGTTACTGACCTCCGTCGGGCGTCTTCCATTCTAACCTTCCTTGCAAATTTGGCATCTTTCTGTCCAGTCAATGAAACTGTTGTGGTTAACTCATTCACTGCTAGACGACGTAGACAAAAATGTGTCCACTCCAGTGCCAGGGTTTTTGTCATTGTCGCTCAAATTGCAGGACCCACAGAATATTGAGTTACAGGACTGCGTAAACATAAGAATACAGCGTTAGTTTTGTTTCATCAGAAAAAAAATAGTTAATTCCTAAATTATATGGGTCTGGAGTTATCTGATCTTGAAATGGGGGTGGCTGTCCAAAATGGCCGTCAAAAAAAAATTATACAATGCATACATATTGATTTATATAGCGCTTTAACAACAGCTAAAGCAGTACCAAAGCGCTAACATGGACAAAAGGCAAATGCTGCCCCCTCGCCATTTTGTATCAGATGAACCTCGACCGGCGATTATTCGACGTAAAAAAAATATTTCTAGCTTATTTGGCTCTGGAGTATCATGACTTGCAAGTGGGGCCAGCTGTACAAAACACCAAATGCTGTAAAAAAGGTAAAAAAAAACATTACCAGGGGTCTGACCAGCGCTTTATCCCCCCCCCCCCCCCCCCCCCCCCTGCAAGTAAAACTAAAACCTAAACAAATTCGGGAATGGCGCTCCATGTCATATTTTCAATTCCCGAATAAATTCGGGCATGGCAGTGAATGAGTTGAGGTTAAAGGACAACCGACGCCTCCGGTAGTCCTCCAAGTAGTTTTCATAATTTGTAAAATCACTTGAAATGACTTCGACTGAGCGTATTTTACAAAGATTCCATGGCATATAGCAGTGTCTGAAACTCATGCCAAAAGGTTAGCGAACACTCGGGCAGACAACTCTGAAAAGTTGCCTACCAGGCCATAAGGTTGCCTGCCCGATTTTTCCCAACTTGAAACACAATAAGACGACTAATCGCAAAAAAAAAAAAAAACATTGTTGCAAAGTATATTAAGGATTGATATTCAGACTATATAACAGAACAACACTTTAAAATTAAGTAATTGATGTCCCTACCAGAAATGCTCCCTTGCTGAATTTGTTGTAAATATCCTTTGCTGATGATTTTGCTCCAGTTGTCGTTTGTCCATACACTTCCCGGCAGGTTGCACAGTGGGTCAAGCCACGTAAACGTCTCTTTCCACGATGCTTTCAATGTACGTTTACGTTTTGGAGCGTCCTAAATTTTGTTAGCTTCTTTTGAGTCTCTCTTCTGGGGCTGAGGTTTTGGCTTGATTCCTAACCACTTGTCCATTTTTCTTCTATTCTCTGTGCGTCTACTTTTGAAAATGTTATGCAAATGCACCCGGAACCATGACGTTTTTTTCGATGCTGGCTTCTGATTGGCTGCTGAGTATGTCAATTGCCAAACGAACCGAAATTCCGAAATTTCAAACCGAGCAAATATTTCGAAATCGAAATAAAGCAAACGTTTGATTTGAAAAAAAAATATTTTTGTTTTGTTTTGTTTTGTTTTGTTTTTTTCTCTGGAAAAAGTTGTCGGCCACCCGGGCAAAGAGGTTCTGGAAGTTGTACGCCTGGCGTAAAAGTTACACGCCTCGGGCATCCGGGCAGACGTTATTTCAAACACTTGCATATAGATATATAGCTATGTAGTCACGCTGAATATTCAGGAAGTCTTGTTTTTGAGTTGGTGACGATTCCTGACGTGACGTCACGTCTGGAACGCTCCTGACCGAGAAAGCGACACACAATGCATTTTGGGTACTTTGTTTAGTCTGAAAAGTTTGTGTTGATCCGTGTTGATGGCGAAATTAGAAGGAAAACACATAAATAACGCGATGGTGAATCGTTGTGTGTTGCACCAAGACTACTATTTGATACTAGTTGACACAAATTCCCAACAGACAAATCAGCCCATTTCCAATGGAGCTTGGGCGCCATCTTGTGCATTTTCTGGGACGCTACATTGGAGTTCTGATGGCTCGAATTGATCCGGAAGGACTTCTTTAATCGATTGCAAACATTTATGCTTTCCTCTTCAGAACTATTTGAATCATATTCATAATTGGATGAGTAACAAGAAAGCACTTTCTCATTTTTATTGGTGTTTTGCATGTGACTAAAAATATCAGCCTGCGTGTTTTGGGTATTTTAGATGCTATAAAACATTTCAACTGATGTCAGTTAGGAAACAAAAAAAATGGTGTCGGTTGTCCTTTAAATGACCATGACCAGGTCTTGGTATCATGGACTGGTATCGTTAGCCTTCAAGAGTACCTGATACATTAATATCAAGCCAGCATTGAGCCAAAACATGTTTGTCTACCTTCAGATTTGGGGAAAGAGACAACGACATGGCTCATCACAATCATGAGGTGAGACTGGGAGGGGCTAATTGGGGGTGGGGCTTAACTCTTGGCGACACCACTCAAACCTTTTTTGATATTTTTGTGTTCAGATGAGTGTGGTGCTGAGGGTCTCACATCTTCCTTTGGTGCGCTCGGCGATGGAGTCGGTGACCTTGATCTACTCGGAGGCCAAAGGTCGCTACCCTCTGCTGGGCTTGATGGGAGGCGTGGCTGAGGTGGGGGTCCGTAATGCCTCCAAAGTTGCCTTGAGTGGAGCCACACCCCTCATGCAGACCCTCAGACCTCAAAGTGCGTACTATGCCGATGCTAATACCAAATCCTCGCACAAACGCGAACGATGCCGCTGCCTTGTAGCTACGGGCTGCTATTTCAGCTAACACGTTGATCTTGTCCTACTTCTTGTTTCTCAGTCGAGGTGGTGAATAGTTTTGCTCTCGTGGGTCTGGAACACCTGGAGAAGACCTTTCCCTTCCTTAACCAGTCCACCGACGAGGTTGCCATCCTGTTTCTTCTTGTTGTCCTCCTTTGTTGGCTTTTTGGGTGATTTGTGAAATTTTACTCGAAAGATGGGTGTGAGTGTTTACATTTCTGAGCCTAAAAAAGAATAATCATGTATTCACTGGTCAGTGAAGCCAAACAAGGTCACTTTACAGTCACAGGATAAGTTTTCTGTGGGTGAGCAGCGGCAGCCACACGCGCCAGCGTTCACTCAACCCGGAAGTTACTCAGATACAAAGCCAGCTATCTAATAGATTGATAACAGATAGCCAACCAGGCCTTCACTCAACCCGGAAGTAACTCGGATAGAAAGCTAGCTACCTAACAGATAGCTAGCCAGGCCTTCAGTCAACCCGGAAGTAACTCAGATAGAAAGCTAGCTAGCTAATAGATAGCTAAGTAACTCGGATAGAAAACTAGATAGCTTTTAGATATTTATCTATTTTATTTGGAACCGTTTTTTTCATTTAATGTGCACCTTATCTATGGAAAGCGTTTGAAAATACACCGTTCATTGGGGATGTGCCTCATACTGCAGGGCGCCTTATACACCGGGGGAAAAGTGTTTTCTATGGTTGTAGTAGCTAAGAGCTAGCATAAATTCTAAAAGCTAGCATAAATTCATCAAATAGTATACAAGTGAGAAGAGCTAGCATAAAATCATCAACCTAGTTGAGACAGTCAATAACTGTTTATTCCAAACTGATTTCATTTACCTTCTGTCAATGAATAATGTGTCAGGAAGAGGTACATTGTCCAATGAACCCCTAACCGTTGGTTTTTGTAGGCAAAAAAAAGCAAGCTTGCGAAGAAATCTGTGACATAGTCCATCAGACGTGTCACTATGCTAATGGTGTGTCTGCGTCCAGGTGGTGGGTCACCTGAAGGATGCCTTCTTCCTGACTCTGGACGACATGCAGCTGTGGATGGTGGATGGATTGGACGGTGCGTTGGACCAGATGGAGCGCGTGTCTCAGGTCGCCCGGACGGCGGTGAGGCAGCTGCAGGAATCGCAGGTGGGACGCGCCGCCTCGTCGGGTCTGGATGATGTGCTAAATCGGCTCGAGGATGCCGCCGCCTACTACATGCCGCTGCCTCCCACGCTGCGTAAGTTAGCTACGTTTGTTGACTGACCATCATGAGGGTCAGCCACTCTCCAAGATGTCCATAGTGACCCACCCTGGTCGTCCCTTGACGTGTGCTGTGTACCATGTGGCGTGTTGAGGTCGCGAGTGGGAGAAGCGGGTTCAGGAGTATGAGGACGAGGATGACGACGAGGAACCAAGCGTCTGGACCCGTGTCCGTAGCCTCGTCCTCTGCATTAGCCTGCAGCTTTACCACCGCATGGCAAAGGTCCAAGAACAGCTGGAGGATCTTACTGGAACCCTGGGGGACGCCGTCCAAGCAGTATGTGCAAAGCCAAGGGTGTACTGTATTACTTTGAATGACAAAGACCGTTATTGTCAACGAAGAAGCACGTTGCCAGACCCCATACATACCGTGCCCCCTCCCCCCTCCCCTGCAGGTGGGACTAGGGACTGTGCTGGATGTACTAGGGCAGTTGCTGCAGTACCTGCAGAGGCTATTGGTGACGCTTCTGTACCGCACAGAGAGGCTGAGGGAACTGAGCCTGAGCCGCATTCGGGAGCAGGCAGCCGTGCTAGCGGAGCTGAGTCCGGTCCGTCAGATCCGAGAGCTCCCGCTTCAGGTCCGCCAACTCCTGGGGGATCTTCAGGAGCTCTCCAAGATTCTGCTGCAGCTCGTCATCAACACCACACCACTGTACGACTTGGTAAGCGCACTTTGTTCCTGAACTGACCGCCATGATTCGTAACGGGTTTACTGCATCTTTTGGACATCTCAGAATCTTGTGCATGTGCAAAATATTCCTTTTCAGTTGATACTAAATTCAAACCAAAGTTTCCCATGCGCCAGCTCCAGAAACCGTCCGACAAAGAGGTGGAGGATTTCCTGAGCCAGGAGGACTTCCGTGCGGATAGCTCCTCCCGGCGCAGCTCAGCCAACAGTCTGTTCCTGAAAGCCATGGACGGACGTCCTCGCCGGCGCAAGAGTCTCTTCTCCAGAGCCGCCCGTAGTCCAGGTCCGGATGCCGCCGCCGCAGTCACCCCTGCGACCCCCTCTGGCCATCGCTCCAGCCTGAAGCAGGACGGGGAGGCGGATGCCTTCCTCGTCCTACCTGATAGCACCGCCCAACGCCGTCCCTCCGCCACCGAGCTCATCCTTTCGCCGCTCAAGCAGTTTGTGTCGCAGAGCCAGAAGGCCTTTGAGTACCTCAACCCCAACTCGGTGGAAGAGCCCATCAACAGCACCAGCGACTGATGAGCGCCACCCCAGCCACAGCACAGTGCCGCCACTCCCACCACCATGATCCACGCCCGTCAGCCACCCTAACGTCAGAATGTCTTGGTATGTCTTGGTCTCATTTCAGTGCTCACAACACAGTTCTGCTTCGTTCCACAGACGAGACCGCCTGCTTTGGTCAAGTCACACACCATTAAGGCCTTCTGTATGTACATGGTCCTAATTTTTATACATGTAAAGATCGATCTGTAACCAAGCTCAAAGTTCAAAAATCGGATCACTTGTAGTCATACTGTGTGTCAATCATATCAAAACACCAATCTTTTGTGGTTCTCTTCTGCCCCAGTTCCTAAAACAAGTCTTTCAAAGCCCAACTCTCGCAAAAATCTAAAATGGTCGCGATCAGATATACTTAAGTGTGTTGAAAAATGCCAGTCATTGGAAACTACAGTGGTACCTCGGTTTACGAACCCCTTGGCTTACGAACTTTTAGGTTTACGAACGTTAAATTTATGAAAATTTTACCTTGGCATATGAACTATTTTTCGGGATACACACGGAGCGCCACAATGACTGATGTGTCGTTTGCGAACGAGCCCGTTCTAGCGCGAAAATGGCAGCCGACTCATTTTTGTCCTATTCAGTCTTTGGTTAAAGCCACGATTGGTGAAGAACGCAGCAGTGGGGGTGGGGGTGTGTGACAGAAACAGAGCTGCAAACATTAAATAGACAGAGAGAGAGTGAGGCCGTTCTGCAAACAACAAAATGGCAGCTGACAAAAGCCATCTGTACACTTGATGCAAAAAGCTATCAACCCAGCTAAACAGAACACAATTGATGAAGAACTAGGTAAAAGCCTCAAGATGGTGAAAGAAGGCTATGTTCCTCATCAAGTGTTTCATGCTGATGAAACCGGCCACTCTATTCCATCAAGCCATCAACGACCATCACAAAGGTAAATAAAAACAACTATTATACAGTAGTTTATTTCTTTAATTATAATACCATAGCACATTTATTATACATAAAATAAGGTATATTTTGTGTAGTTTTAAGGCTAAGAAAATTAGAAAGTAGAAAATTATGGGCCCGGGAACGGATTATTCTCATTTTAATGGTTTCCTGTGGGAAATTAATTTTTGGGATACACACTTTTCACCTTACACTCTGTCTGGGAACCAATTAAGTTCGTAAGCCAAGGTATCACTGAACAGTATTTGGAAAATCATCTTGAACTGATTCATGGACAAGGACTTCTTTTGTGCTCAGCTAGCTTGTTTATCGGACTGGCTACATACATTCTGTTCCACGTCACAATCCGTGAATTCAAATGTTTTTTTTTAGGTGGGGGTCATAAAATTTGGGTCACCATCTTTTAAAGACTTCCCAATTCCGAATGGTGTGTTGGAAAACACCAAATGCAACTTGCTAACCTCTAACAGTGCAAAACAATGTAGCTTGCTAACCGCTAACAGGAAGCACTTTGCCTGCTAATATGTGGATTTTAGCTGTATGACACCAGTTCCTGATTGATTTTTTTTTTAATTGGAGGGCGGGGTTTGGTGTCTGTGTCAGTGACGTCGTCCAATAAAGCTTTACCAAACTTTTGTGCTTGTCTTTTTTGACTCACTATTACATATTGAAGCATCTTGAAGTTTTTGTGAAGTGTGAAACAAAATTGTTGACGTTTCACACACGTATATTCACGCTGAAATTCAAGGTCAAATGTCATCACTGCGGCGTAGGGGCAGGGCCAACAAAGTCTTGAAGAAAGGAGATGGCGGAATAGAAAAAGCTTTGGGACGGCTCCGGCGATGGTGGGTTGGCCGTGGGGGGGTCCTGGCGGCCGTCCTGGCGCTCATCCTCGCTCGAGTCACTGACAAGGTGCAAACGCAGAAGCAAAAAGACCAACTTCTCAGTATTTTGGAACTTCTAAATAAAACGACTATTATACAGTAGTTTATTTCTTTAATTATAATACCATAGCACATTTATTATACATTAAATAAGGTATATTTTGTGTAGTTTTAAGGCTTAGAAAATTAGAAAGTAGAAAATGATGGGCCTGGGAATGGATTATTCTCATTTTAACGGTTTCGTATGGGAAATTAATTTTTGGGATACACACTTTTCGTCTTACACACTGTCTGGGAACCAATTAAGTTCATAAGCCAAGGTATCACTGTATTTGCATTTTACATTTTTTTAATGGTTACTCCTTGATTTTTTTTTCCTGGATACTTCTCTTATTTTTTTGGTTTACTCTTGTACCCTTTTAGCACTTTCTTCAACATGAATATTTGGGCTTTTATCTTTGAAGTTTGTTCATTGCCATTTTTTCATCTTTTTCATTCTATTTTTTTCTAATGGTTTTATTGTTCTGCTTATGCTTTGTTTTTATTTTTCACAGTTTTAAATTTTTTGGTCTATTTTTTTGCATTTTTTTTTTTTTTTTTTTTTTTCAATGGTTACTCCTTGATGATTTTTTTTTTCTAGATACTTCAGAATCAGAAAACCTTTATTCGTCCCACAATGGAGACATTTGCATTTGGCCTTTTTTCATATTTTTCATTAATTTTTTTCCAATGTTTTTATTGTTATGGTTATGTTTTGTTTTTATTTTTCACAATTTGAATTTGTAATCTTTTGGTCTATTTTTTGCATTTTTTAATGGTTACTCATTGATTTTTTTTCGGGCTACTTCTCAATTGTTTTTTATTGTTTTCTTTACTCTTTTGCACCCTTTTAGTACTTCTTTTTTTTTCAACATTTTTCCTTTTTGTGGCTATTTAACTTGTTTCGTTTTGGGATATTTTTTTTCATTTATTTTTCTTTTTTTAATATTTTTCCTTTTTTTAATTCAATCTTGTTTGTTTTTGTGTGTGTGTGTGTGTGTGTTTCATCAATCTAATCTTGTTTTTCTCTGCATGTTTTCTTCTCTTGAGCATTAGCATTTACAGGATTTGGCACGGCTGCATCACTCACGGTTCCTCCTGGTTGTCTTCCTGGAAAGTCTCCGGTCGCGCGCACACGTGGCACATCTTCCCGCCCTTCTTAAAACACGGCTTACAAAACACTCCTGCAAACACATTGAGGGAAACCGAAAAAACCTAAAATGGCGGTTACCGCGGTTAGCAGCCAATGCCGTGTGCTCTCCGTGACATCACCTGACCTCCTTGTGCTGTGTTTTAGCCGTAGCACGTTGCTATCACTTAGTGTAGACTTGTGCTTGGTCCGATTTAGCCTCCAACCTACCTGGACACCGATTGACGTCGCAGATGAACGGCACAAACCCCGCTCTCCTACCACAGGCCACGCACATTGCTGATGAGTAAGCTCTTCCCCATGGAATCCTGACAGACACGTGCATTGATACTTGATTGACTGTTGTGGACAAGAAACGTGACGCTCCTCCAGTTTTTGAATATTGGGTCGTATGTGTTTGATTCGGACCAGGGTTGAGCAGGTGAAGGTGGGGTTTAACTGACCTCCGACTAGGGAATGACATTGGAGAAAGAGCTAATGCTAAGATTAGCCGGGTGGGGTGGGGTTTAACTGATCTCCAACTAGGGCATGACATTGCAGAAAGAGCTAACGTTAGCCGAATGGAGGCAGGGTTTAACTGACCTCCACCTACGGAATGACATTGAATGGCTAATGCTAACATTAGCTGGGTGGGGGCATTGAAAATATAATGCTAACATTAGCTGGGTGGGAGGGGCGGAGATTAATTGATCTCCAATTTGGGAATGGCACGGGAGAAAGAGCTAATCCTAACGTTAGCCGGATGGAGGTGGGGTTTAACCGACCAACTAGGGAATGACATTGGACAAAGAGCTAATGCTAACATTAGCCAGGTAAGGATGGGGTTTAACTGACCTCAAAGGAGGGAATGAAATTGGAGAAAGAGCTATTGCTAACGTTAGCTGAGTGGGGGTAGGGTTTTAAAGACATCCACCGAGGGAATGCCATTGAAAAGCTAATGCTAATGTTAGCAGGGGAGGTTAACTGACCTCCAACTAGGGAATGACATTGCAGAAAGAGTTAATGCTAATGTTAGCCGGGTGGAGGGGTTTAACTGGCCAAATAGGGAATGACATTGGAGAAAGAGCTAATGCTAACATTAGCCAGGTAAGGATGGGGTTTAACTGACCTCAAAGGATTGGAATGAAATTGGAGAAAGAGCTATTGCTAACGTTAGCTGAGTGGGGGTAGGGTTTTAAAGACATCCACAGAGGGAATGCCATTGAAAAGCTAATGCTAACGTTAGCAGGGGGGGGACTGACCTCCAACTAGGGAATGACATTGCAGAAAGAGTTAATGCTAATGTTAGCCGGGTGGAGGGGTTTAACTGGCCAAATAGGGAATGACATTGGAGAAAGAGCTAATGCAAACGTTAGCCAGGTGGGGGTAGGGTTTAACTGACCTCCATCTCGGGAATGACATTGAAAAGCTATTGCTAACATTAGGTGGGTGAGGGGTGGGGTTTAATTGATCTCCAACGAGGGAATGACTTTGAAGAGCTAATGCTAACGTTAGCCAGGTGGGGGTAGGGTTTAACTGACCTCCAACTAGGGAATGACATTGAAAAGCTATTGCTAACATTAGGTGGGTGAGGGGTGGGGTTTAATTGATCTCCAACGAGGGAATGAGAAGGCTAATGCTGTTAGCCAGGTGGGGGTAGGGTTTTGACCTCCAGAAGCATTGAAAAGCTATTGCTAACATTAGGTGGTTGAGGGGTGAGGTTTAATTGATCTAGCCTAAGGTTAGCCAGGTGGGGCTAGGGTTTAACTGACCTCCAACTAGGGAATGACATTAAAGAAAGACCTAATGCTAACGTTAGCACAGTGATACAAAGTTATGTTTAATGTGTCTGCTATGGACACCCCCCACCACCACCCAAATGCCGCCACGCCCCTTTTCAATAAAGACCCACTTTCGCAACAGGGCCCAGAGACAACCGCGAGGCTGGTCTCCTTTCGGTGACATCCTGGCCGCCGCCCTCAGTAGCGCTCTCCCTGTCGCCCGCCTCTCGTCCAGAATTTGCTGGCGAAGGAAATGGATACGCGCCTAATGAAGCAGGAAGTCAGTGTCAGGTCAGTAGACGTCGGAAAAACTGTATAGGACACGTTTCTTGGTCCATTCGTGCAAGTGTTTACCATCTCGGTGTCAGGGTGGAAGTAAGCGCAGATCAGGCGCCTTGACCGACGGACGATTCCTCCGGCAAGGGTCACCAGCATGGCTAAGCCCAACAGGAAGCCTGAGAGAAAAGTGGGCGGGTCACCAGTCACCCCTCGATATGTCATTTCCACTCAACGGCGATCCACCTATGGCGAAGCAAGAAGTGTAGTCTGGTTCCAATGGTACGAGAAGACACTTATGGCTAATGACCGTGACGTTTCCAGCCTGAAGTACGTTGAAGGACATGGCAAGGTCCCGCATGATGTCGGCCATGTAGCCCGAGCCTTTCACCTGAACCGTCACTGTGACCGGAGCTGCGAGGTCACAGGGTCACCGAGGTTACTACACCCTCGGACAAAAAAAAGTACAGTGATACCTTGGCTTACGAACTTAATTGGTTCCCAGACAGAAGGTATAAGGCGAAAAGCGTGTATCCCAAACATTAATTTCCCATAGAAAACCATTAAAATGAGAATAATCCGTTCCCAGGTCCCCATAAAACATTTTCTTCTTTCTAATTTTCTAAGCCTTAAAACTACACAAAATATACCTTATTCTATGTATAATGAATATGCTGTGGTATTGTAATTAAAGAAATTAACTGTACTTTATAATAAAGTCGTTTAATTTACCTTTGTGATGGTTGATGGATGATGGAATGGAGTGGCCGGTTTCATCAGCATTAAACACTTGATGAGGAACGTAGCCTTCTTTCACAATCTTGAAGAATGATTCCTTGTAAGCTTCCTCACCCTGACGAATGACACTATGAATCCCTGTACGACGCTTAAAGTTCTCGAACCATCCGTGGCTAGCCTTGAAATCATCAATGGATGACGAACTTTCAGGTTACCTCTTGACGATATCCGGGTGAAGTTGCCGTGCTTTCTCTGCGATAATTTTATCTAGTTCCTCATCAATTGTGTTCTGTTTAGCTGGGTTGATAGTTTTTGCATCAAGTGTACAGATGGCTTGTGCGGGTTATTTGTGGAGCCTGATTGACGGGATATTTTAACCTTGCAGTTTACACTCTGCCTTTGAACTATCAAAGTTGAAACGAGTCCAAATTTCACTGTTTTCTATCAATTTTCTCGCTCTCTCTCTGTCGTCTGCCTATTTAATGTTTGCAGCTCTGTGTTTCTGTCAACCCCCCCCCCCCCACTGCTGCATTCTTGACCAATAACGTGCGGGTTTAAGACTGGGGGCGGGGAATAGAGGACAAAAAAAGGTCTGCTCAGTTTTCCTTGTTTGGAGAACGGGCTTATTCAAGAATGACACATCACTCATTGTGGCGCTCCGTGTGTATCCCAAAAAATATTTTGTATGCCAAGATTAAATTCTCGTGAATTTAACGTTGTTAAGCCGAAAAGTTCGTTAGCCAAGGCGTTCGTTAACCGAGCTATCACTGTATCTCCAAAGCGAATTTAAGATTGAAAGTGTTCACATAATTGCTTTGAAGACCAAATCAAGGGTGATTGAAGGACCACCTCGGGCTACGACGCCTCCTTGGACCTGCCGGTGAACCTGATCCAGAAGCCAGAAGACCAGGAAGTCCATAGCTACCAGAACCGCCGAGATCAGCATGTGTCTTATCACCCAGGCAACCCCCATCAGCACCGACCGACACTCGCTGTACGTCAGCCGCAAAGACACTGAAGGAAGTGACGGGTGATTGGCGTATGACGTGGCCCGTAGTCGTGAATCAGGTTCAGATTAACTCACGTGGGCGAATGTAGATCTGTGACTCCTTACGCGTGATTGGTAGGATGGAAGTCCCGCCTTCTGAGGTCAACCGACGGTCCAGTTTCACAAACTGAGCGCTGATGTAAATGTTGTCGAAATTCAAGCGCGTCAAGTACTTGTGCTGGTACTGCGCCGCCCTAAACACAAAATCCGGACACGCATAAAAACATACAAAGTGCAGACAGACACGCAAAATCACAACACGTTTACACCAACCGACATGCAATAACTGTCGGTGGCGGTCACCTGATTAAGGAGCAGGTGAGGAAGAAAAGCCCCGCCCACACGAGTGGTCCTCGAAGCGAGCTAAACACCTTGAAGTCCCCAGTCAGCTCGTCCAGGATTTTTTGCGTGGTTTCATGTAGTGAACGGCTCACGTTGGCGTCCATCTCCAAGTCGGCGGAAACTGACAGGTTGAAATCGAAATGACTCCGCATTTGGCGGAAGGCGGAAATGGTGGCTAAATATGAAAAGGGGGAGGAGTCATGGGTGGAGCCTGGAGGTGGGAGGTGGACTCTCAAAAGGCTGGCGGACTTACGCTCGGCCAAGTGCTTCTTGAGCTGACTGGAGACGTACTCTGGGATGGCGCAAAAGAGCTGGGGGGCTAAAGGACACCAAAGCAAGACACACTTGTTGGATCATCCATCTGGTACTTGCCGGTTTAGGTTCTCTGTGCTTTTCTGTCTTACTAGCAACTAGCTTGTGGTTATCCCGTGCTCTTTTTTTCTTTCCCTGTGTATTGTGTTAGGAATTTGGGGACATTGCTATGCTATGCTATGCTATGCTATGCTATGCTATGCTATGCTATGCTGAATTACGATATGCTTATGTTATGCTATTCTATGCTATCCTATGTTATGGTAGGTAATGCTGTTATGCTATGCTATACTATGCTATTTTATTTTATGCTATGCTAAGATGTGGAATGCTATGCTAAACTATGCTATCTTATGTTGTGCTATGCTATCCTATGTTATAATATGCTATGCTACGGTATTATATGCTATGACATGCCATACTATACTATGTTGTGCTATGGAATTCTATATTATGATTTGCTATGCTATGCTGAACTATCATATTTTATGTTATGCTATGGTATCCTATCTTATGCTAAGTAATGCTATGTTATGCTATGCTATACTATGCTGTACTATCCTATGCTATGATATGCTGTGCTATGCCATGCTATGCTGTACTGTGATAACTTGTTATGTTATGCTATGCTATATCATGTTATGCTATGCTACACTATGCTATGTTATGTAATGCTATGCTATGATGTACTATCCTATCCTATGCTGCACTATACTATGCCATGCTATGCTGTACTATGCTACTTTATGTTATGCTATGCTATATCATGTTATGCTATGCTACACTAACCTATGTTATGTTATGCTATTCTGTTGTTGCGTTGTTATGTTATGTTATGTTATGTTATGTTATGTTATGTTATGTTATGTTATGTTATATTATGCTATGCTATGCTATGCTATGCTTTCGTGTGTCAGTCAGGCACTCTGTTTCTCACCTTTGGCCAGCTCACAAAGGTTCATGAATCCACTGACGATTTCACAGAGGAAGTCAAAGTCGCCTAGCTGAGCAACACAGTTGGCTTTGGCCTGAAGAAAGACGCCGCGACACTTCCTGTACGGCAAACCCAGTTTGGCGTTGCATACGTCGCCAACGTCCAAAAGGAAATGAAAAACGTTCCTCATGGTGCGAGCTGGAGGGCGAGGAGGTCAAAGACTCAATCTGAGGACACACATACTCTCTCTCACACACACACACACACACACACACACACACACACACACACACACACACACACACACACACACACACAAACACACACACACACACACACACACACATATGGTGATTTTCTCACCAACATGGCGCATGCCATCACTCAGCGAGCCAATCAGCTTGTTGACTCTGGTCGCCATGGCAGCAGCATTCCTTCCAATCTGGCGGATGTGGTCCAACGCGGCTGTATGGCACACACGTTTTTCTGAGGTGATGCTCACCTGGGCTGCGATGCGGGAACACAGTGGGCGTGTCTTACCCAAGAGGGGTGTGGCCGCATTTCTTATCATCTCTCGTGTCTGATTGGCCGCGAACTCGGCGCCACAATGCAGGCTGGCGGCGGCTAGCTCTGAATTCTCCAGAGTATTTGCCACAGGGCCCGACACCAGTACCGACATGCTCGCCAGTAAGAGGAAGTTCCGTCCGTGAGCTACACACACACACACACACACACACACACACACACACACACACACACACACACACACACACACACACACACACACACACACACACACACACACACGATCCTGTTTCAATGGTTTTGTGAGGTCCGGATAACTCCAGAAATAAGTGAGGACCACAGTTGCTGATAGGTTTAGAGAAGAACTAGTGTTACATTTGAAGACTAAATGTCACCCCATTTCCCACTTCAACTTCTTTAAAAACAAATAAATAAAAAGTGGACGTGAAACTGAAATAACAGCAGGAGTGAGGTTTCTGAATGGGTACATTCAAAGTCCTCACCCCTGTAGTGAATTTGGTTAAAATATTGTTTTACTTTTCGTGGTATGAACTTTTTCCTCTCATTAACCACGCGCGCACACACACACACACACACATAAACACACACAGTAAGTAAAAAGTGTGTGTATCCAAGTGAAATGAAAATACACACCAAAAAATCATTTTGGGTGAATTTGTGAGGACCTCTCTGAAACTTTAACAGATTCATATATAGACGCTCTAGAAGCACATAAAATTAAAAACTTGTCCGCTTGTCAAAAATGTCCTCACTACTTATGGTATAAAATGTTAGTGGTCCTCACAAGACTAGTCATACAAACACACACATACACCATTGGATATACACACAGGGCGTGGAGGTACTAACCCGAGCAGATGGACGGCAGCATAAGGCTAATGGCGGCGCGCACCTGCACGGACATCCCCATCCCGAAGGCGGTGACGGTGGCCACCGCCAGCGTTCCGTAAATGCACGTCCATAGCGGCGCCCCGTGCAGGAGCAGTGCGGTGGCACCGTAGCAGGAGGCTAATGCTAATCCAGCCACAAAGGCCACTAGGCTCCGCCCTGCCGCTCCCAAATCACCTTGCAAGTTGCTACGCCGTGATGGCGGCAAGGATGACGAGGAAGATGGCCGCCTTTGGTGGGAAACAGACGGGAAAACTTGAGCATGGCAAGTATTGTTACTGGTTTTGTTGTGTTCATCTTAACCTTTGAACTTCCCTCCTATCGTGCTATAAGAGGAAGCTGTCATAAAGGAAGTTGTCATAAATCGCTAAGCAAACGACATGCATGGCTGACATGACTGAAACATTTTTCATCGTAACATTCTTGGTAATATGTAATTGCTTTTAGTAGAACTCCCATAGTCTTCCAATGAATTTGCTCGGATTTTATTGTCTGTCAACATGTGATGCTGCAACGTTTGTGTTGACATATACAGTGAGATATGTCAACACAAACGACATATACAGTGAGAATTTTTATCGCCGAGAAAGCGCGGCAACTTCACTTGGATATCATCAAAAGGCAACCATTGACAACTACCATCACAAAGGTAAATAAAACGACTTTATTATACAGTACAGCTTATTTCTTTAATTACAATAAATAAAACATTTATTATACATAAAATGAGGTATATTTTGTGTCCTTTTAAGGATTATTTAGGAGAAAATTATGTTTTATGGGGATCTGGGAACAGATTATTCTCATTTTAATGGTTTCTTATGGGAAATAAATGTTTGGCAGACAAACTTTTCGCCTTACACACACGTTCTGGGAACCAGTTAAGCTCGTAAGCTGAGGTATCACTGTATACAGTATTGTACTACACTTCAACTATCCATGCCATCTGTTTTTTGTATATTTGACATGTCCCATATTTTAGCATTGAGGCAGTGAGATCATTCCATTACATAAATAATAAATTTCGTCAGGTTGAATCAGTTCTATCTCAAGCCACCATAATCATAATCGTCGTAACAACTTGGTCTTCCTTTCGTTTGAATCAAATGTCATTAGTTAGATTAAAAAAAATCAGGCATGATCTCCGCTCTCCCATTTTTCACAATCGAGCTAAACAAATTAGCCGTGTAAAGCTAAAATTTTCATTTCGGATATTTTACTTGCTCGGGCGTCGCCATGGTAACCAGTTGACTCCACTTCCGTCCATCACGCGACGGGAAAGTGTCCAAAAAAACTTTCATTACATGGATGAGCTCCTGTCAGTTCTTTTTATTCATCCCCAAAAAAACTTTGTAACTCAAAACTTGAACGTGCACGTCAGAAACGAGTGAAAGAATTCACGTTGATGACGTCACGCGAGAAAACGGATCGCCTTCTGTGACGTCATAAACGTAGGCGGCAAAAAAGGCATCAATTAGGATTTTTTTTTTTTATCAGGATATGATTTTGATTATGATCTTTATGGTCATTGGGAACAACAAGCACCGACGGCACAAGCCGTTCGCGAGGTTATCATGACTCGTGACGAGCAACCTCGCAGTAGTGAGTGATTTTCTTTTCTTCTTTGTATTCAACGTCGATGTGGTTATTTCTGGTATATAACTCCCCCTGATGGCGGTAACGTGTTTTGCAGCTGTGGAGCTGTTAATCAAACGCTTCCTACCACGTGGGTGCCACCGCTTCCTCATCAACCAATCAGAAGAGCTCCGACTTGCTGACGTCATTCTACGCGCCCTGTTTGGCCTCCTGAGCGGCGCAGGTAAGAAAAACAAAAGAAACGGAAAAAGGAAAACACTACGTACGTACTTTGGTGTCTTTTTTATTTCTATTTTTTGTTTCCCAAATGCAAAGTGTCCTCCATCATGTGAAATAATACCAGTGGCTTTTGGAGCAAATGTTATTGTGAATCATTTAAAAAACAAAATGGCTGCATCCCGCCTCAAATGTTTGGCCACTTCTTTTATGTTCTTTTCCAGCAACAAATGTCAATAGAGACGCTTGACACTAGGGGATACCAACACCCTCCCCCATTTAAAAGACACATCTTTCAACTATTTTGAGCTAGTTACAAGCTGCACGACAGAACAATTCCAACTGCTAAACGAAGCTAGCATCGTCCTATCAATAGCAGATGATGTCAAGTGATCTGTTTGTCATGAAACCAGTCATGTTTGCCGCCATTGCACCGGGCCTGCCCCTGCCCTTTGAACTCAAGATGGCCACAGGATGCCTCTTTACTGGTGAGTAAGATGATAATGTAGAACCACCTAGAGAATTCCCATGTAAGTGCTTCTGGGCGTGTCCAGGAGCCTGTCTGGTGGGCGGGGCCACATCATCAGCCTTCAGATGCGCCGTCCTGCTAATGTTTCCCAGCATGCTCGGCTCCCGCGGACGCGCCTTTATCTTGCTGCTTGTTGTCTCTGCGCTCTATTCAGGTTAGTTCATGACAGCAGGGTAAACGTGATTGACAAGTGGATGACTGACGGTTCACAGTTGAACAAATGATTGGCAACAGATGGACAATAATGATTGACAGGTAGCGAGTTAAAGGACAACCGACGTCACTTTTTTGTTTCCTAACTGACATCAGAAAACATTTTATAGCATCTAAAATACCCAAAACACGCAGTATGATATTTTTATTCAAACGCAAAACATCAATAAAAATGACTTAAAGTGTCCAAAATCTGCAAAAAAAATGAGCTGCGAATTGGGCATTTTCAGAAAGTCCCACCCCCAGTTCGTGACGTCACGCCAAGACGTCTTGCATTGCTGGAGAATCAAAACAATGGCCCGTTTCCACAGGCTGATGAATTCCTTCCATGGAGCTTGGACACCCTTGTCTGGCTCTTTCTGGTGCAACATGAGGTTTTGAGACCAAACAAGCAATGACGTGATGGGAGGACTGCTACGATATGTCCTTTTTTTTCGTTCAGGGGCGTTCCTTCAGTGACGAGGTTTGACCAACTCAAAAACAAGACTTCCAGAATATTCAGCGCGAGTCTTAAAACGTAAAATATAGCAATATGCCGTGGAATCTTTGTAAAATACGCTCAGTAGAAGTCATTTGAAGCCATTTTACAAATTATGGACACAACTTGTCCGGAGACGTCGGTTGACCTTTAATGATTGCTTATCCTGTGACTGTAAAGTGACGCTTATAAATGAAATGTATTATTATTATTTTTATTATTGACAGAAGGATGGACAGGTGTACAATTGGGAGTGGCCGATGCAAATGATTGACAGTTGTACAGCAAATGCAGCACAGTTTAATAAATCCTGATGAACAGGTAGTTTCTGGATGATTGACAGGTCCGGTGTCCAACATCGAGCACAACGTCGAAACAGCCGCGACGTCTCTGAGTTGCAATCTGGACCTTCAAGTGCGCAACGCCAAGATGCTGTGGAGAGATGCCGTCACGCCCTTCCTCAAGGTGGCGAAAGAAGTTGCGGTAAGACCCCCCCCCACCACCATTCCACAAGTCACGTGACCGCCTTGCTAATAAGCAAAAACGATTGCTTATTGGGAAATGGCTTGGAAGTGAGCACTTGCTCAGACGTTTGGGGTCGTCCTCTTGTGTGTGTTCAGCAAGGAGAAGCAGAATTCCAGTCAGATGCTCACACCGCCCATGACACCTTCGCGGATGTCCGGAAGGAAGTGCTTGGTCGGAACTCGGACGGCCAGCTGCTGGATGAGCGTTCCCAAAATGGCGACCGGAACAGCACCCAGGAACGTTTTGCCCTCAGCACGTTAATGCAATGTGACGGTGAGCCTTCATCATCATCTTCATCTTTATCTCGGTCTTTGTCAAATGCCTCTCCTGTCGTATGTAGGCATGGTCGAGGGGGGCATTAAGGCCTGCACCAAATGGTTCTCCGACAAGTGGGATGAGTGTGCTAAGGCTATCCAGGTACCCATCATCAAGCAAATCCTGTGTGTGCCCATGAAGTTCCACTTCCTGTGTAACATCATGAAAGGTCAGTAGGCAAATGATGATGATGATGATGAAGGTGATGATGAAGGTGATGATGATGAAGGTGATGATGATGAAGGTGACGGTGATGATGAAGATGAAGATGATGACGGTGGTGATGATGATGAAGGTGATGATGAGTATGGTGGTGATTATGATGATGATGATGATGATGATGATGATGGTGATGAAGGTTACGATGATAATGGTGATGATGATAATGGTGATGATGATAACGGTGATGATGATGAAGGTGATGGTGATGATGATGAAGGTGAGGATGAGTAAGGTGGTGATGATGATGATGATGATGATGATGATGATGAAGGTGATGATGATGATCAAGGTGATGATGATCAAGGGGATGATGGTGATGACGATGTTGATGATGATGATGAAAGTGATGATGATGAGGAGGAGGAGGAGTACGGTGGTGATGAAGATGATGATAAGGTGATGATGAAGGTGGAGATGATGGTGGTGATACATGATGATAATTATGATGATGATGAAGGTGATGATGATGATCAAGGTGATGATGATCAAGGGGATGATGGTGATGATGATGTTGATGATGATGAAGGTGATGATGATGAGGAGGAGGAGTACGGTGGTGATGAAGATGATGATCAGGTGATGATGAAGGTGGAGATGATGGTGGTGATACATGATGATAATATTGATAATGATGAAGGTGATGACGAAGGTGATGATGATGACAGTGATGATGATGATGATGACGGTGATGATGATGATGAAGGTGATGATGATGATAATGATGACGATGATGTCGACGCCGCCGCCTCTCTGGTTTTTGTTCCGCAGTGATGACGGGCTGGTGCAAGGAGCACATCCCCGTGGAGAAAAACTTTGGTCAGCTGTTTGATCATCTCAACACTTCCATTGATCTTCTCAATCGGGAGTTCACCAGCAAACTCGTCGTCAAGGTTACGTCTTCACCTCATTTTCAAGCTCATATAACTCCAGACCCATATAACTTAGGAATTAACTTTTTTTTCTGATGAAAGAAGAAGGTCTAAGGTTTCTTACGTTGAATTGAATGTTTACGTCATCCTAAAATTCTATATTCTGTGGGTCCTGAAATTCAAGTGACAATGACAAAAACCCTGGCAACGGAGTGGACACGTTTTTGCACATCGTCTGGCAGTTACTAGCATCACGTATGACGTCCTATTGCATGTTGACATGTTCCATGTCATGTGATTTTACGACACAGGAGTATCAGAAGCAGGAGGCGCTGGATGAACTGCTGGAAGGTGACTTCACACGTGGCATCCGGACGTCTTTCCGACAGGTGGCCACTCGCATGCGACAAGTACTGGACATCCTGCGCCTGGTCATGTCCTTTGCTTTCTTGTCCGTGTTAGCGCAGTAAGCTACGGGCCTTCGCCATTGCCATCGCATGTGTGGCGGTGTCCTCACGCTGCTCCTCGTGTGTTTTCAGGTCTCTCGGTTACGTGCGACAATTCCGAGGAGATGTTTACTTTGATAATATGTACATCACCAAGTACTTTGGAATCATTGACGAACGCAGGAAGTCGCTGGTAATACCTTCATCATCATCATCAACATCATCATTATCATCATCACTTGCATGTGTGTATATTCAGGGAAAACTGCATTTATTACCTCTTACGACATCCGAGAGACGAAAATTTGTGGACCCCTGGAGCCCCAAAATTCACCCGGAAGAAATCAAACAAGTGGTGGGCTCACCTCACACCCGCACACACACCCGCATACCCACACGTGCCCGCATTCATTGTGTACGTGCGCAGCTGTCAAGTGTCGTTCAGGTTTTATCTGTGCTCCTTCTGGCGTTGGTCCTGCTGTCGGTGGACGTGTCGGTGTTTCGTGTCCTGGATGTGGTGAGCAAGAACACGCATACCACCTTCAACTTCACGGGTAAGACATCCTCAAAGTTCCTCCTTCCTTGACCCGTGAATGCAAACACCCGCAGGTTTATGTAATGGTACCTATGATGGGCGTGGCCTTTTTTTTTTTTAGCCAACCAGCAGGTGGATATTAAAGTAGGCGGAACCTCAATGATGGCACGCCTCTTGCGGAAGACCTTTTCCGCCTTCAATACGTCATCGAAGGTTCGCATCGTATCCGACAACCAACGTGAGTCTGTCGGGAGGGGTTTGTGGGTCACACAGTGATATAGAGAATAGATAGAGAATTCTTGGCTGCTGAACACAAGGCTCACAATGGAAGCACAGAAAATCTGGTGTCAATCTGAGGTGAATAGACACTGCTTGTTAAACTCTTCATGTAGGACAGGGGTGTCAAAGTCATTTTTTGCCGCGGGCCACATTGTAGTTATGGTTTCCTCTCGAGGGCCGTTATGAATTTGGGGAACCCATTAGAATGTTTAAATCCCTTCAAATATTACATATAGAGCACACAGCAAATTAATGAATAACTCGTTTTCAAATCTGAAGTCAAGAATAATGACTTTTATTGTGGTTGACATCCAAAAATATGAAATTTTGGTTCAGATTTTTGCAATCATCAAGGAATTTAACAAGTTTGATTTGCTTTCGCGGGCCGAAAAAATGATCTGGCGGGCCAGTTTTGGCCCGCGGGCCTTGACTTTGACACCTGTGATGTAGGAGATCTGGCCTTGGACTAATTTAGGACTTGGTAAACTCCTTCACAGGAAGAGCTCATTAGCCAGGTTACAAATCAATCAGTTCATGAAAAGACAATGCATTAAAATGTCTATGTTTTGTTGATTTATGGATGTTGGTGCTTGGGACATCCAGGGGTGTAGTATCCAAATCAAGAAGACTATGTTTTACTAATGTATCACTTAAATTTGCATATACTCTCAATTAATAGCTAGGCAGAGGGCTGCAGAAGTTGGGCGTCGGTCATGAATGGCGGCGTCCCCTGCCGGCAGTAAAAAAAAAATCTTCCTGTTTTCGAGTCTTTGTTCACAGCGTCCAGCGAATATCTCTGACACACAGAATGATGATTGGTACCCAAATAAACTTGCACCGCCCCATCTCCTCCATTCCTTGTCCACAGGTTGCGTGACTCCGCCCTCCTCTTTGACCGCCTCGTCTTACATCACTGTTGCCTGCTGCCTCCTGCTGGCTGCGCTCTTCAGCTGCCTTCAGGTTTATGCTAACCGCCTGCGGAGGGTCATCGCCGCTTTCTACCACCCGCGGGTAACACCCCTTTTTTTTGCAGCGTTCCACATTGTAGTTACGGTTTCCTCTTGAAGGCCGTTAATGTATTTGGGGAAGCTATTAGAATGTTTCATCTTCCTTAGCTTTGACACAAATTGCATATGTGAGTCAAGATGAAGCCAAGCTTCTCCGTTACGTTACACGTCTCACGTTTTGTCTTCCAGAGGGAGAAAACCCGAATCTTGTTCTTGTACAACCTCAGCCTGCACAGACGAATATTGCACAAGCCTTCGTGCACCCAACACGGCAGCACAAACGTACGCAAAGGCCTTAAAAATTTCACGAAAGTCAAACACTTTATTACACACAAATGTATGTGTGTCCACAGGTGATGGAGTGTTTATCTCGGCTGTGTCGGAGACGGCGGGAACGGTCAAGCTCTGAAGTCCAAAGTGTTTAGAATGTTTATGTTCCTGTTGTATTTATTATTTTGCTTTGTGTTAACTATCATGTGAAACAGCTGCAGCTGTTATGAAAGCGCTATGTGAATTAGGATGTATTGTATTTAGACTAAGATCGGATTAAACTGATTTAAAGTGTTCAAGGTCAAATGTCATGTTGGCATATACAATACGTACACAAAAAAAGTGCATGTGGGGTGAATGTACACTGATGATGTCACTAGGATCAGTTTGCTGGGATTTCACGTGTGACATAAACGGTCAAGCGAGGTCAAGGTTGAATGAACAAACATGGTTTGTTATGCTTTGGTAACACTGAAAGGGGGAAAAAAATCCAATCATGCGGCAAGCTGATCCCAAAATGGACACGTGCCACTGATCACTTTAGTGCGTCAACTACTTAACAGTGTTGAGACGCTATGTTGTTCTTTTTTTTTTTTCTTGTGTTTGGCTCAAATGCAGCCCAATAAAGATCACACCATGGATTGGTCACCAGTTCGTGTCACGGAGTTTACAAAGAAATAATGGACTGGTCACCAGCCAATGTCGTGGCATATTGAGACATACACAGTCAGGACAGACAGAACGGTACTTTTTAAAATGGAGGCGCCAATTGAAAAAGATTCAAACGGTAACCCTCAAAATTGAGAGGCCACGCGTGTGGATAAGACGAAAATGTTTTGGGAAAATAGTCTTTTGTGCTATTCAGTCTTCCCCGCCTTCACTTAAAAGGCCTAACTTCAGCAGTTAAAATAATCGGCACGCTTTTATTTTGTAGCCCTGAGGCGTGGCTTCCTCCAGAGTGGACGAATTTGACTCGCGAGTGACGTCACGACTCGAGTCCGTTATAAACTCGAGCGAGTTGTCGGCTCCCTGCGTGACTTTACTTGGACGTGACAAACTCGGTATTTGTGTTCTGACGTATGCGCGCCACACGGGCAAACCTTCAACTTCCGTTTGGGACGCGACTGGACGATGCGTGACGGAAGACAAAACAAAACTCGTTCCGTCCTAAGGATGTGGTACTCCACAAACATGGTGGCTCGTCCGCACGCTGCCCGGAAGTCAGCCATGGCGGCGAAATGAAACTTTTGCCGCCACTTTTGATCCTGCTGATCGGCGCCGGTGGGGCATTCACGGACGCCAGGACCCTGAACGTAACGACGCCGCCCCGACACCATTTCGCAGGTACGCAGCGTCGCAAAGAGCGAAACTAAGACTATAATGTCAAGACTAGACACGTCACGTGCTATTACTATCAGTTAGATAGGTCAGGTGCGCGTGCGAGTGTGTATAAACCATAATTGGTTTACGTCGCCACAACAAAACGCGCGTGTGTGTGCGTGCGTGTGTGTGTTAAGCGGTTTAAGTGTAGTTAAACTGCGTCAACTGTTATAACAACACAAAACAAGGTGTGTGCGCGCGCGTGTGCATGTGTGTACAGTAGATAACAATTAATTCTACACACTATTATATGTGTCTTTTAATGGCCCATGAGTGCCAATGATTCATTGATATACAGTAATCCCTCGTTTTTCGCGGTTAATGGGAACCAGGACCACCTGCAATAGACGCGTGAAGTAGATAAAACAGAGGGTGGTGATGGGCGGGGCTGAAAAGATTCACAGCCAATCAGAATCAGTAAACCTTTATTGTCCCACAATGGGGAAATTTGCAGTCCACGGCAACAATTTGAAAGGGGGTTGGGGGTGTGAAAGGATAGAAAAACAAGATATTCTAAGCATAGTAAAATAAATCCACATGGCTTTAAATGAGATATCGTGCTGTCATTCGATGATTTCAGGGCTGGGAACCAATCAAGCTACAAAACCTCTGACTCATTCTGCATTTTTTTATTCTGAATATTTTTTTTCCCCAAAAATTTTTTGCCATGCACTGAAACCGCAAAGTAGTGAGGGATCACTGTAATTTCCCCTTCGTGCTAAGAGGACGACACCTTCTAAGGTTGTGGCCGTGTTCACAATCAACTAATCACATTCAAATTCATGTTAAATGCCACTAATGACCCGAAAATAAAATCCAGGTGCTCTGGTAGGTTTTTTCGGTGGGTGGATGGTGTTTGGAGGGTTCAGCCGACTTGTGTAGTATCAAAAGTGTGTCAAGAGTGTGCCTGTGTTGGTATCACTTTCAGGTAATGTGGAATGGCGACGCCCCCTTTTGGGGAGGACTCAGCCCTTTGTTCTGGTGGGCGGGCAGAGACTGAGCCTGAAGGAGGCACTGGAGGTCAGATTTTATTCTTCACATTCATTTTATGTGATGTGGTGTGTGTGTGTGTGTGTGTGTGTGTGTGTGTGTGTGTGTGTGTGTGTGTGTGTGTGTGTGTGTGTGTGTGTGTGTGTGTGTGTGTGTGTGTGTGTGTGTGTGTGTGTGTGTGTGTGTGTGTGTGTGTGTGTGTGTGTGTGTGTGTGTGTGTGTGTGTGTGTCTTGAGTTACTCCCTCAATTTTCCAATTTTCGTCTTGGCCTTCAAAATAAAATAGGTATAAAGATGATGTCATCCATTGTGAGTCACATGACCTTCTCCAAGAACGTTCCAGACACAGGGCGTAAGGACGAACACATCTGAGATCACATCCTGTAGAAATCCCCTGGCACACTCAAACACACACACACACACACACACACACACACACACACACACACACACACACACACACACACACACACACACACACACACACACAGGATGATGGGCGGCGGCACGCTCAGCATGCCACAGCGTTTGTTGAAGCAAGTTGACTTTTGGTGTGAGGTCATGATCTTGAAATTAATCCCATTCTAAGTAACAAACCGACTTCCTGTCAAGCACCTGATACAGGAAGTAGTTTCACTACAAAGAAGGGGAAAAACCACTGATTGTATAGCTGCTGGTTGAGCATCACTTTGATTTGTTGTGCTATGGGTGAATTTTGATATTTGGTCGATTGTGGTCCTGGATGATTCTAGTTCTGGTTCTGGTTTTTGTAGGCATAGTTATTTGTCGCGTTTGGGTTGGATTGGATTAGCCTTCATTAGTCTTGCAGTGGAAAAAATTACATTTAACAGCAGCAAAGTGATGAATGGAAGAGGAAAGGTAAGGAAGAAGTAGAAAAACAAAATACAGGAGCTGCTGTATAGGCGGCCTTTCTTACAGTGCCATCTTGAAGTCAAAAAACAACAAACAAACTAAATACAGTAAAGTCTCGTTATATTGATATTCTCGGGAGTCGGAAAAAATATCGATATAACCGGACTATCGTTATATCCGATCCTGCGGCATGTAAATTTTCTCCTTGCGTTCATAGAAATAGTATCGTAATAAGCAGTACTATCGATATAACCAATATCGATATAACGAGACTTTACTGTAACACAAAAGACACAGACTGTCATTCAATCTTAAGCACTTTCTGCAGCCTCTTTGTTGTATGAATCATTTCTCGATGAAAGAGGAGAGGATCAAAAGGTCCTTGTCACCAGTGGATCAGGGACGTCATGGTGAAATGTGCACGTCCGCTGCAAACTAAATGTTGAACACAAACACAAAGCTATAGCATCCATTGACGATAAGAGATTCTCATCTCCTGTCCCAACGTAAATCCGCCTCAATTCTAAGCCGCGACAGTTCCACATACGCATCGGCGCTCCTTTCTTCTCTTCCTCTTTTGTTTTACTGGTTAATTATGGTCTGGATTGGATTTTTCAGGATGGTCACCCGGAGCATCTGCAATGCGGCCTGAAGTTCCGAGGTGAGGTCCTTGTCCTGGACCTGCAGAAAAACCAGTGAGTGAGCGCAGATGGATCGTCATGACTCGGATTTTGCGCTCATATATATGTTTCAATCTCAGCGACCTTTTACCCAAAACGCCAAACGTCTTCTTCTACCTCCCGAATGGCACTGGAATTTCCATGACGGATGACCCTGTGGTGAGTCCTTGAACGCATCTTCGGACAGACCGACCGTCTGACCTTCCGAAAATGGATTGGCGAGCTGAGCTGGTTTGTCTCCGTAGACTCATTGTTATTACCATGGCAACGTAAGAGGATTCCCAAACTCCAGAGTGGCATTCAGCACCTGCTCTGGCCTGCGGTGAGTCTTCCAAGTGATTTACGGCGACCTCTGACCCCTGAAGGATTAACGGTTTTGCCCAAGCGTCCTTGCTGACACAATTCTTCATTGTTCTTCGACACGTGCGTTTGACGTTTTCATGAAACAACCCAAAACTATTTCACCCCCTCTCGGTTCTTTCCCATTAGCGGCGTGATCGCCGTCAACTCCTCGTTAACTTTGGAGGTTCAGCTGCAGGAGCTCCGCCCCTTGCGTGACATCACTGGGGCGATTGGTGAAGTGGGCGGGGCCAGTGGAGGAGGCATTGAAGACGGCACAGGAGAAGATGGAGACCACCTGATCTTCTCCGGCGCCCACCTGGCTGACGAAGCTGCCCGGCGCTGTGGCGTTTCGCACAGCTACGCCGACGCGCGGCGCGATACCGTCACGCGACCGCCGCGCAGGGTAAAAAGCACATCATGACACGAAACGATGGAATGAAATTGCTGATAGAGAATAGACAGAATAGAAGTTATCATATTTAAAAGTTTCAAGGTTATTGGGCCGCTGAACACAAGGTCCACAAAGGAAGCTCAGAAAATCTGGGGTCAATCTAAAGTGAACAGACAGAGTTTGTTAAACTGTCATCTTCATGTAGGAGATCTGGCCTTGGACTAATTTAGGACTTGGTAAACTCCTTCACAGGAAGAGGTCATTAGCCAGGTTACAAAGGTTATCAGTTCATGGAAAGACAACCCATTAAAATGTCTACGTTTTATTGGTTTATGGATGTTGGTGCTTGTACCATGGGACATCCAGGGTGTGGCATTAAAATCAAGAAGTCTATGTTATACTAACGTATCACTTAAATTTGCATATACTCTCAATAAAAAGCTTGGCAGAGGGCCGCAGAAATTGGGCGTCGGTCATGAACGGCTACGTCCCCTGCCGGCAGTAAAAGACAGTCTTCGTGCGCTCGAGCCTTTGTTCACAGTGTCCAAACAAACATCTCTGACAACATCTTTTATGCGCAGAGAAAAAGGGACATCCTGTCGGAGACCAAATACATCGAGCTGGTGTTGGTCGCAGACCACCAGGAAGTGAGTGGACGCTTGATTGACAGCCACTTTTATCTGATTGTGGTGACCAATCTCCCTGTTTTTTTTTTTTTTAGTTCCTAAACTACCAAAAGAACAACAAGACTATCATCTACCGGTTACTGGATGTGGCCAATCAGGTGGACTGGGTGAGACCTTTGAACCTGCCATCACCATGACGACAACCCCCCCACCCCCAGACCCTCAAAACACTGCATGTGGGCCAGTATTACCGACCCCTGAAGGTCCGCGTGGCGCTGACGGGTTTGGAGGTGTGGAGCGATCGGGATAAGATCCAAGTGGAGAAGAACCCAAGCGCCACGCTCAACAACTTCCTGCTGTGGCGGACCAAGGAGCTTCTACCGCGCCTTCGCCACGACAACGCTCAGCTCGTCATGTACGACCGCCGAGCCGTTTTGATCTTCTCGCTGTTTGATTCCTCGTTGACCTTTGACCTTGTGGGACAGGGGAAGCGCCTTGGACGGGACGACGGTGGGCATGGCGGCGCAGGCGTCCATGTGCTCCAGGGACCGCTCGGGAGGCGTCAACGTGGTGAGTGGTGCTGGCTGTTTTTCCAACGTCTTCATCAATATCTCATTCACTGCCATGATTTTTCTCGCTGGGGTGCTGATACAGCGCTGGTCAGACCTCTAGCATCGTCTTTCGCTTCCATAAGGGGTCCATGTTAGCGCTTTGTTAGAGCTTCAACTGTTGTTAAAGCGCTATATAAATCAATGTCTTGTATTTTGTACATCTGCCCCCATTTCAAGTTCAGATAACTCCAGACCAATATCACTTAGGAATTAACACTTTTTTTTGCTGATGAAAGACGAGAGTCTCAGGTTTCTAACGCTGAATTGAATGTTTATGTAGTCCTAAAACGCAATATTCTGTGGGTCCTGGAATTTGAGTGACAATGACAAAAACCCTGGCACTGGAGTGGACACATCTTTGCCCAACGTCTGGCAGTGAATGAGATTTCATCATCGGTATCGACGATTGTATCAACCCGACAATGTTACGAGCAGGACCACCTGGTCAGCGTCCTGGGGGTGGCGTCCACGGTGGCTCACGAGCTGGGACACAACCTTGGAATGAGCCACGACAGCCCCGAACGACGATGCCGCTGCGACAACCAGCCCCGCATGGGGGGCTGCATCATGGAACCCTCCACCGGGTCGGCATCCGCGGAACCCTGACCTAAACCCGCAGATTGACATCATGCTAATGTCCATTTGCCGCGCCCAACACCGCAGGTTCCTACCGGGTCAGCAGTTCAGCAGCTGCAGCGCATCTGACCTGTCGGTCAGTCTGCTGCGAGGGGGCGGCATGTGCCTTTTCAACGTCCCGCCCCCCGAGCGCCTCCTGGGCGGGCCACGTTGCGGCGACCTCTACGTGGAGCCCGGCGAGGAGTGCGACTGCGGACTGTTGGAGGTACGCGCTTCGCCTGCGCAGCTCGCAGGCCAAGCACGTACCTAATGACAACCTGGTGTGCTCCGATTGCTAAGGAATGCCGGGACCCCTGCTGTGACGCGGCAACGTGTCGATTGCGCCCCGGCGCCCGCTGCTCGTCCGACGGCGTCTGCTGCCAAGACTGCCAGGTAGGCTCCGCCCCCTTAACCTGAGCCCTTCAAACATTTTGTCTAAATCTTGGCATCCTCAGCTGCGTGCGGCGGGCTCCGTATGCCGGGACCCCATCGGCGAGTGCGACCTGCCCGAGTTCTGCACTGGCTCCTCCCCCTTTTGCCCACCGAACGTCTACGTTCAAAATGGCGAGCCCTGCGAGGACGGCGCCGCCTACTGTAACGCCGGTACCTGCGCCAGCATGCATGCGCAGTGTCAGGCGCTTTGGGGACCCAGTGAGTCATGCTAAGCTAACCACGCTAAGGTGATGTGATGTGGGATTTCTAACGGCCTTCTCGGGTTGGTCAGATGCCACGGCTGCACCCGCCATCTGCTTCTCGTCCGTCAACAAGCAAGGAAACAAATACGGAAACTGCGGGCAGCTCGCCAACGGGTCCTACGTTGCTTGCGCACCCAAGTTAGTGTGTGTGTTCTTGTTTTTGCTGCCCAGTGGGGACTGGGCAGACTGGTGGGGACTCATTTACCCATAGGGACCCTAAAATGTGGTCCCCAGGGGCAAATGGCTCTTAGAGATTTCAAAACATGTTTTAAAGACATTTCGTGACATTTCCTGAAGCATTTTCACTGGGACATTCCAGACAAAAAAAAAAACATGTATGTGTGCGTGTATCTCGTTTTGGTGCAGAATGGGGACTGGGCAGACTGGACTCAAACCAGTGGGGACTCATTTACCGTGGAGACCTAAAATGTGGTCCCCACGGGCAAATTGCTCTTGGAGACTTTATAACATGTTTTATAAAGACTTGTCATGATATTTCCTGAAGTTTCCTCATGAGGACATTCCAGACAAAAAAAATGTGTGTGTGTGTGTGTGTTCTCACTTTTTCTGCAGAGTGGGGACTGGGCATACTGAACACTGACCGGTGAGGACTCATTTACTCATCAAAACCTAAAATCACTTCCTGTTTGGTTGCAGCGACGTCCAGTGTGGCAGGATCCAGTGCCAAGGCGGCCTGGAGCGCCCCCTGCTGGGCACCAACACAGAGATCCTAACCACCACAGTGCGCTTCGAACTCCGCGACCTGGTGTGCCGCGGCACCGTTTTCCACTTGGGGGACGATGTGTCCGACCCCGCCTCCGTGGCCCAGGGTACCGCATGCGGACCCGGCAAGGTCAGGCCTGAGGCCATCTTTGACCTCTGACCTTTTAACTGGTTATCAATATACATCAAAGCAGTTGTACCAAAAAGCGCAGTGTTTTTTTTTAAGTGGCTCAAACTGTAAGTAATCAAGTGCTTATAATCATGACAATATTTCTTCCAGAAGATCAATTTCCTAATTTTCTAAAACTGAACTATTTTGCATCATTAAAAAAAAGTGCCATTTTATTTCTAGGCTTGCTTGGACCACAAGTGTCAGGATGTTTCTGTCTTGGGCGTAGACGAATGCCACAGGAAGTGCAACGGTCACGGCGTAAGTGCCCGCCGCTCACCCCCCCTCACCCATCATCGTTGTCGTGGCGACTGCTCAGCTTTTCCTGTCTTTCAGATCTGCAACAGCAACGACAATTGTCACTGCCGACCCGGATGGGCGCCGCCCGACTGCGCCTATGCCGGACACGGCGGTAGCGTGGACAGCGGACCCGCCAGCGCCGTCACAGGTGCACACACACAAATACACACACACATTCACAAAATGCACACACATACAAGAAATTAACTCATTCACTGCCATTCACTGATTTATTCGGGAATTGAAAATATGATGTGGAGCGTCATTTCCGAATTTATTCGGGTTTTGGTTTTTCTTGCGGGGTACCGAAAAAGCGCTGGTCAGACCTCTGGTGATTTTTTTTCCCTTCCACAAGGGGGCAGCAGTTCCCTTTTTCCATGTTAGCGCTTTGGTCCAGCTTCAGCTGTTGTTAAAGCACATATGCAGTGATACCTTGGCTTACGAACTTAATTGGTTCCCAGACAGTGTGAATCCCAAAAATTAATTTCCCATAAAAAAACTATTAAAATGAGAATAATCCGTTCCCAGGTCCCCATAAAACATTATTTTATACTAAATAAGCCATAACACTACACAAAATATACCTTATTTTATGTGTAATAAATGTGCTATTGTGTTGGAATGAAAGAAATACACTGCACTGTCTAATAAAGTCGTTTTATTTACCTTTGTGATGGTGGTTGATGGCTTGATAGAATGGAGTGTCCGGTTTCCTCAGCATTAAACACTTGAGGAACGTAGCCTTCTTCCTTCACCATCTTGAGGAATGATCCCTTGTAGGTGCTTTCTCTGCGATCATTGTCTCTAGTTTCTCATCAATTGTGTTCTGTTTAACTGGGTTGATAGCTTTTTGCATCAAGCATACAGATGGCTTGTGCGGGTTATTTGTGGAGCCTGATTGCTGGGAATTTTAACCTTGCAGTCTACACTCTGCCTTTGAACTATCAAAGTTGAAACGAGTCCAAATTTCACTGTTTTCTATCCATTTTCTCACTCTCCCGCCCCCGCGTTCTTGACCAATCACGTGGCTTTAATCGTAGACTGGGGGTGGGGAATAGAGGACAAAAACAACTCGGATACCATTTTGTTGTTTGTAGAACGGCCTCACACTCTCTCTGTCTATCTATTTAAAGTTTACAGCTCTGTGTTTCTGTAAACCCTCCGCCCCCTCACTGCTGCGTTCTTGACCAATCACGTGCCTTTAACCGAAGACTGGGGGCGGAGAATAACAAAAACAAGCCAACTGATATGACTGACGGGCTCGTTCGCGAGCGACACATCACTCATTGTGACGCTCCGTGTGTATCCCGAAAAATAGTTCGTATGCCAAGGTTAATTTTTCATAAATTTAACGTTCGGAAACCGAAAAGTTCGTAAGCCCCGGGGTTCGTAAACCGAGGTATCACTGTAGATATTGCATTGTATTTTGGACAGCTGCCTTCATTTCAAACTCATATAACTCCAGACCAATATAATTTAGGAATTAACTTTTTTTCTGATGAAAGAAGAGAGTCTATGGATTTTATGCTGAACTGAATGTTTTTGTAGTGCTAAAACTCAATATTCTCTCGGTTCTGAAATTTTGAGTGAAAATGACAAAAACCCTGGCACTGGAGTGGACACATTTTTGCACATATCTGGCCATGAATGTGTTAAATATGGGAATCCCCCCACCACTCTGGATAGGGTCTAATCCAGTCCTGGTAGGACTACTGGTGCTGTTCCTCATCATCCTGCCGGCGCTGCTCCTCTTCCTGGGTCTTCGCTTTCCTCGCCTTCGTCGCGCATGTTTTGCTTTGGGAGGCGGCAAACTCTTACCCAAATCCTCACACAACCGGTAAACCCGCAGTGTGTGTCTGTGCGCGTGTGTGTGTGCGTGCGTGTGTGTGTGCGTGCGTGTGTGCGTGCGTGTGTGTGCGTGTGTGTGTGTGCGCGTGTGTGTGTGTCTGCATCCATGTGCATTTACGAGCGCCAACACGTGCCAACACGTGCCACCGTCATACAGGACTCCGGCAACGGAGCGCTGTTCGGACCGCAACATGGATCAAATTCGTCCGCTGAGGTTTGAGACCATCGCGTCTTTGTCGCCGCCGTCGGACATCCCTGGAACGGCGCCGCTCAAGGAGGTAAGTCACATCAAAAAAAAAAACACAAAAAAGCCACATGACAAGTTTCACATGAGAGCGCATGAATGGCGCACGTCTGTCACCTCTTTCTTGTACTTCCTGTTTTCTCTCCAATCAGCTTGCCAACAGGCCCGCTCCTCCCACTAAGCCACTCCCCCCTACCCCCTCACTAAATGCACCTCCGCAGGTAAACTGGCATGAGCACTTCCTGTTTGTGTCACGCCATCTTTGTTGCGTGTCGTCATGGTGCTACTGTCGTTGAGTATTCTGGTACCTTTTTTGGTAAACCTGAGAACATTCCAGAACGTCATGTAGTGTGCTAGAAAGTTCCCCGTGCGCTTTCGGGGGTATTATGGGCTGTTGAAATGTCTTTTCAAATTTCAACTAATTTATCGTTGTGACTTCAGCGATCTGAATGTCGACCGGCTCCGCCCACCAAGCCTCTTCCACCCGCCCCTCCTGCCAGGGGTGCTCAGGTAGGAACGTTGGCCGTTGATTGGCTGGTGAAGGGAAATTGCTGATTGGCAGTTCGCAAACAAATGAGTGATTTATAATCTGAAGCTTGGTTTTTCACGCCCTAATTTTGATTGTTGTAAAACTAGCTGCAAAGTAATGAATGGGCTGCTCATGAAAACAGTTGCCGAATAAGTGTTGATGTCAGACCTGGGTGGGTTTTTTCCGGGTATTCTGGTTTTCTCCCACATTTCAAAAACATCATTGGGAACCTAATAGAACAATCTAAATTGTCCCTAAATGTGAGTGCGAGTGGTTGTTCGTCTTTGTGTGCCCTGCGATTGGCTGCCAACCGGTTCAGGGTGTCCCCCGCCTACTGTCCGGCGACAGTCATCGACCTCAACAACCCAAGTGGGGATAAAGCAGTTCAGAAAATTGATTTATTTTTTCCCCTTCAAGCTATCTTTAAAGCCAAAAGCCACTAAAGGGAGAGCCTCGTGATAACCTGGACTCACCCCAACTCACTCATTTTAACTCATTCACTGCCATTCCTGAATTTATTCGGGAATTGAAAAGCATGACGTGGAGCACCCTTCTCGAATTTGTCCGGATTTTGGTATTTCTTGCGGGTGCTGATAAAGCGCTGGTCAGACCTCTGGTAATGTTTTTCCTTTCCACTAAGGGGCAGCATTTGCCTTTTGTCCATGTTAGCGCTTTGTAACAGCTTCAGCTGTTGTTAAAACGCTACATAAATCAACATGGATGTATTGTTTTTTGTACAGTCGCCCTCATTTCAAGCGCAAACAACTCCAGACCCATATAACTTATGAATTAACTCTTTTTTTCTGATGAAAGATGAGAGTCTAAGGTTTCTTACACTGAATTGAATGTTTATGTCATCCTAAAACTCAATATTTTGTGGGCCCTGCAATCTGAGTGAAAATGACAAAAACCCTGGCACTGGAGTGGACACATTTTTGGACATCGTCTGGCAGAGAATGAGTTCTTCTTTTCCTTTCGGCTTTACCCTTCAAGGGGTCGCCACAGCAAATCAGTGTCCTCCATCTTTAGAGGTTTGATCCGCAGGTTTGTTTTGGCCAAGCTTTTACGTCCTTCCTGACACAACCCTCTGTATTTATCCGGGCTTGGGACTGTCACAAGAAGGCTTATGTTCCTTTGTGGCTACTGGCAGTGAATGAGTTAATAGATTTATGTTTTATATTAATGTATATAGTTTTTGTCTTCTACTGTCTCCCTTTCATAATTTTGCCACCGTAAATCAGGAATCACCATTGTAAGACAAATATTCTTATCTCATGATGTATTATATATATTTTTTACTTTGTTACTTCCGGGTTGAGTGAACGCTGGCGCTTGTGGCTGACGCTGCTCACACGCAGAAAAAATATTCCTTGTCCTTGAGAGTTTTGAAAGGCGCTTATAAATGCAATGTATTAGTATTATTACTGCAAACAACAGCGACCTACTGTATGTAGCAGCCATATTGAATTCGACGATTGTATCTTTTAAAAAATGGTGGAATCAGGAACAAAAAATGTTTGTGTGTTTTCATCCTTACGAATGGAATGATTCTGCCTTAATCTTTGCTACTTAACACGCATGTCAGCATGAGCACTTTTCCTGACCTCGTCCTTCCTTTCGCTAATGTTCAGCTGCTAGCAAGCCGACCGGCTCCACCCACTAAGCCCCTCCCCCCCGACCCAGTTTCTCTCGATCAGGTACAAGCACGCACGCCTCGTGGTATTTTGCGGGCATGTAGGATGAATCCCACATGTGATCATATCCCACAAATTCTCTTGTCAGGTTTCACGTCCGCCCAAACCGGTGCTACCCAAAAAACCGTCGGTTCTTCCGCCTCGCCCCCACTCGATTGCGAGTACAGCATCGTCTAACAGGTTGGAACCGCTGTAATTATTTGCTTTTATCTTACTGTATTTTTTTATTCATTTATTTATGTATTTATTATTAGTTTTACTTAATCACAAGTCATCCGAGAGTTCTAGCCTGTCTGGTGACGAATCCAAACAGGAAGTCGAAAGCATGACTTGTGTTATTATTTACCAGCTGTGGCGGTCTTCATCCTCCTTCGCGTCCAACAATTCCGCCCAGACCGGAGCCACGGTGACAGGACATTGCCCCCTGCTGGTAGTAGTTACTCACTGCAGTGCCTCCTATGCCAAAGCAGCAACCGCTTGTCATTGGCTGTCTGCGGGAAGCCACGCCTCGTTGCCGCCATGCCTTGACTGACAGTCACTTGACTGACAAATGGGAGACCAAATAGGAAGCTTGTGTTTATTATTATTTTTATTTTTTTGTAGAGAAAAAAAAAATCAGATGGGAAAATGGCTGGAGTGATGTCACGTCTACAGGAAGTAATGTCATGGACTCTTCTGACACCTTCTGTTGCTGCTTGACCACATAAAAGTCATTAAACTCCAATTCAATCATGTTTACTGCCTCGGTAAGGACAACGCGAGACAGGAAGTGATGTCATGGAAGCCATTTTGTTCATATTTACAGAATTAGTCTGTTTATTGTGTATGGAGAAAGAACACGTATGTGAAGTTGTTTTTTGGCTCGTATTGGCCATAAAATGAGTATCAGTGATAGACAAGAGATTTTTATTGCCCTCCGAGAGTCGCAACCATGATGAATGCTCTATTTTTAGACCATTTGTGGACTTTTGTGACAATGTACAGTTTCAGGTGTTTTTCAGTCTTTAGCTCGCCAATTAAAGCTTCTTTGAATGTTGCTGTGCCGATTACCATTTTGTGTTTGGGAGCCTTTTACTGACCGAGTTGCTTGTTCTGTAGCCACAAATGGGACATATGTCTTCTTGTGCCGGTCCCAAGCCCGGATAAATACAGAGGGTTGTGTCAGGAAGGGCATCCGACGTAAAAGCTTGGCCAAAACAAACATGCGGATCAAACCTCTCAAGATGGAGGATACTGATTTGCTGTGGCGACCCCTTGAAGGGAAAAGCCGAAAGGAAAAGAAGAAGCTAGCCAATTATTAAAGGACAACCGACACCGTTTTTTGTTTCCCAACTGACATCAGAAAAACGTTTTATAGCATCTAAAATACCCAAAACATGCAGGCTGATATTTTTAGTCAAATGCAAAACACCAATAAAAATGACTTAAAATGTCCCAAAACTACTTCAAAATGACTTCGGAAATTGCGAGTTTCATAAGGTCCCGCCCCCTTGTTCGTGACTCACGCCAAGACGTCTTTGCCTTGCTCTAGATTCGGAGAAGATGGTTTCTTGTTACTCATCCAGTTATGAATATGATTCAAATAGTTCTGAAGAGGAAAGCATACATGTTTGCAATCGATTGAAGAAGTACTTGCGTATCAATTCGAGCCATCAGGACTTCAATGTAGTGTCCCAGAAAATGCACAAGATGGCGCCCAAGCTCCGTTGGAAATGGGCTGATTTGTGTCAACTAGTATCAAATAGTAGTCTTGGTGCAACACACGACAATTCACCATCCCATTAGTTATATGTTTTCCATCTAATTTCGCCATCAACACCAAGTTTTCAGACCAAACAAAGTACCCAAAATGTATTGTGCATCGCTTTCTCGGTTAAGGGCGTTCCAGATGTGATGTCACGTCAGGCATCGTCATCAACTGGAAAACAAGACTTCCTGAATATTCAGCGCGAGTCTTAAAGCGTAAAATATAGCTATACGACGTGGAATCTTTGTAAAATGTGCTCAGTAGAAGTCATTTGAAGTGATTTTACAAAGGTGTCGGTTGTAATCCCATTCAGATCCTTCACATACATTTTATTTGTGTTTGAATCGTGAATGTGTGTTTTGGAAGTATAATTTAGATGGACTGTATTCATGCGTGGATATGGAGGAAAAAAAGCAGAAGATCACCTAACTTTGAACTACTTGTCAAGAGACATTGACAATGGTGTTGTAAAAAAGTCAGCGGAGAAGTGAAAGAAGAAGTTTGAAGGCATCACGCAAGCTATCGGCTGTCTCGCCCCCTTCTGTGGGGAAGCGACAGGAAGTGGTTTACTGTTTTCCTCTTGCAAAGTTACTTCGCGATGGCCGTCGCGTTCGTCTTGGTGCTCGTCGCCGTCGGGATTGATGCCGTTGGGACGGATGCTGTTTTGCCGCTCCACGCGCACTCTTCCTTCCTTTATAGTGAGTCATTCTTCTTCCACTTCCTATGCAGCTGATTGGACCTTGGTCACATGATTTACCGTCTATGATTTGTCACCATGGCAACACTGCTGGACACGATGACGACGATAGAGGCAATCACCTGTCGTTGTCGTGTTGACCGCTAACAAATGACCCTCGCGGTCTTGTCCATCATTGTGTACAAGTGTCAATCAAACTGTCAACTTGTCATCTTGAGACCACTTCCTGCATGAAGTGTCACGTCTTAGCTCAAACAGGAAGTGGTCCGCGTACATGGAAACAGTTTTTGTGCTCAGACTCTCCAGACAGGCCGCTGGTGCGCTTCTCCCTGAATGACACCCACAACTTCACCACCCTGCTGCTGAGCGACGACCACGACACGCTCTACGTGGGCGCTCGGGATGCTGTGCTCTCATTGGATGTGAGCGGCGGTGACCTCATGACCCTGAAGAGGAAGGTGAACAGATGCGCCGGCCATTCCGTCCGAACGGTACCTGACTGCGACGGCTCTTCCGTCTGCCGCAGGTGTCCTGGCGTCCGACGGACTCCGATGTGGACGTCTGTCGGAGCAAAGGGAAGAACGCCACGGTAACCTTTAACCTTTGTGAGATTCTTCATGTGTTTCCTTGGTGGTTGGAAAATCAAAGACGATGTACGTGCAGATGGACTGCGGCAACTTTGTGGGGGTGTTGCAGCACCTGAACGCCTCGCACTTGTATGCCTGCGGCAGCTTCGCTTTCAACCCACGCGACGCTTTCCTGGTGAGTGAAGCCGTCGGGGTCCCCGTGTGGCCGCGCTGACCCGTCACGGTTCCTGTTTGAAGACTCCTCCTCCTCCTGCAGGACGGCGAGACCCTGGCCATGACCCCCCTGCCAGCTGCCCGAGGTCGCTGCCCTTTCAGCCCGTGGCAAAGGAGTACCGCCCTCGTCGCGGGTCTGGATTGACGCCTCCGGTCGTGTGACATTGAGTGTATAAGCCCCGCCTCCTGACTGACCGTTTTTGCGGCGTCCTAGACGGCGAATTGTTCACCGCCGTCATGGCCGACTTCAAGGGACTCACGCCAATCATCGCGCGACACTTCAGCAAAGGCGGACGCCCCGACGTCAGCCAGGAGTCGTCCCCCATCTTACTGGAAGGTGACGCCCGACACGTACTTGCCCCCCCCCCCTAAAATGGCCGTCACCCTCACTTCCTGTGTGCAGAAGCAGACTTTGTGGGCTCGGCATTGGATGCCGCCCAACGGAAGGTCTTCTTCTTCTACAACGAAGTAGCCAAGGAGTTTAACGTCCGGGACGAGCAGCACGTGGCGCGCGTGGTCAGCGTCTGCCAGGTATTAAAGGACTCACGCCACAGACCCCCACATTAGCATTTAGCGCATAGCTAACCACACAGCAAAATGACTGCCGGGCATACCAAAGGGGCAGCAGCTCCAGGCTAACTAAACGCCCCCGCGTCGTGACTGTTAGGATGACGTGGGCGGCGTCCAGATTCTGCAGAAGAAGTGGACGTCACTGGTGAAGACTACGTTGCGCTGCCTGCCGCCTTTTGCCATCCTGGAAGACATCTTCGCCCTCCCCCCACCGCCAGAGGATGGAGATCCCGCTCATATGCTCTTCTACGCTGTCTTCAGCTCTCAGTGGTATGCAATAGACCAGTGGTTCTTAATCTTGTTGGAGGCACCGAAGCCCACCAGTTTCATATGCTCATTCACCGAACCCGTCTTCCAATGACTGTGCCTACTAACTGCAGTCTAGACTGAGGGGTGGACATCTGTAGCGGAGGATCCACCGAACCCCTGAGACCGACTCACCGAACCCCTAGGGTTCGATCGAACCCAGGTTAAGGCCCACTGCAATAGACCATACCCTATGTTCCTTGCACGAGTGTGCACTAGTAACTTCTTGATTTCCAAAAAACTAATCGAGTGTTTATTCCATTCCGTGCTAAAGGTCCACGAGTACACTAGTGGGACAACTCCACAGGACTAGTGAGACTAAAATAAAAAATTCAACATGATAATCTGTGGCTCCACTTCCTGTTTCTGTCGAAGGTCACTCCGGCCAGAGTCGGCGGTATGTTCATTTCAAATGGCGTCCCTCAGGGAGGCGTTCGCAGGCCCCTACAGGCCCTTTGATGCTAACACTCACCTATGGAGCCCCCTCCCGGCTAAGAGCTCCTACTTCGGGCAGGTTAGTCTATCACTCATCAATGAAATGGCCGTAATTTTCGCCATGATGCCTCTGTGTCTCAGGTGGACGACATGAAAATCCTCATCCACAGAGATTTTAAGGAATAGCATCTCAATCAATGCCTCCCAACACAAAGAGTTCCTTAGTCGGACACCATTGGCAATATTAACCACGATTCGTTTCATCGGCCGTTAATTTTGGTCCCAGATGTCAAAATTTGGTGAGAATTGATGAGGAAGCGGCGAATGATTGGGTGTGTGTGCAACCAGTGTGGTCTGGAGGGGGCGCTGCACAGCAAACTAGAGGAGGTGAAGCGGACCTTCCTGACAGATGGCTACGTGACTCCGGAACAGAGCGGCCCCCTGTTGGTCTCCGCACACCACCGCTACAGTCGTGTGGCAGCCATGAGCGTGCTCGCAGTTGACGGCCGGCGTTATCAGATCCTTTTCCTCCTCACCGGTGAGCTTCAAAGACACGAGTTTGGAATTTTCTGGAAACATGAATAAGATGTCAATTGATTATTTTTGTGTTTCTAGAAACTGGAATCCTGCACAAAGTGTTTTTGTCTTCGCGGGGTCCACGGGTCATTGAGGAGATTGCGGTGCTGGACCGTGGCGACCGCGTTACGACCTTGGCGCTCTCGGCCTCCAAGGTGAAGTGGAGGTTTGACGTCGTCTCGACCGTTCGACGTCTTTGTTGAATACGTATGTGGCATGTCAGGGAGTAGCATTCGTCGGCTCGTGGGGCGCCGTCACCGCCGTGCCAGTGGCTCAATGCTCCGCCCACCGCTCGTGCGGACGCTGCCTATTGGCCAGAGACCCTCTTTGTGGCTGGAGCCGAAGAAGGAAGCTATGCACCCGTTTGAACCAGGAACAAGAACGTGAAAAATCCAGAGACCAGGAAGAATGCATGTATGGAAACGCTGTCATAGCGGCATCTTTATTGATTGTGTTTTGATCACTCATAATCATGTATTGATCAACTAATCATCACATGCTGGGTGGGGCATAGGGGGCAAAGGTGGAGTTAGGGTAAAGGGGTTGGTGGTTGGCCTTAGAGGGTTCGGATTAGGATGAGGGTTTTAGGTTTAGGGTTGTGATTAGGGTTCATGTAAAGGTTAGGGGATTAGGGTTCAGGTTAGTGTTTGGGGTTAGGGTTGAGGGTTAATGTTAAGGGTTTGGGTAGGGGGGTTAGGGTTGAGTTTAAAGGTTAAGGGTTAGGGTCAGGTTCGGGGTTTGGGAGTTAGGGGTTAAGGTTAGAGTTTTAGGGTTCAGGATTTAGTGGTTGGGGTGAGGGTTTGGTTGGGGTTAGGGTTGAGGGTTAATGTTAAGAGTTAGGAGTTTGGGCTGGGGGCTAAAGGGATTTAGGGGTTAAAGGTTAGCGTCGAGTTCCGGGTTTGGGAGTTTTGGGTTAACGTTAGTGTTTGGGTTCAGGATTTGGTCGTTGGGGTTAGGGTTTGATTAGGTTAGGGGTTAGGGTTAAAATTAGGGAATAAAGATTAGGGGTAATGGTTGGGGGAGGATTAGTAGATCTTGGATTTGGATTGGTTTTAGGGGGTTAAATTCAGGCTTTTGAGTTTCCCCTAATATATCCCAAATTTTAAGACCTAACCGTCAGGCTTACCTCCGGACGGAATCCTCTCACCGGAACATATTGATGACATCTAACCACATATTGATGATGTCTGGATGGCATTTTGATCATGTGTGCTGATCAGGGTTCAACTCCTGGAGGGTGGTGATGTGGCAAAGGCGTGTCACGGAGAAGGCGGCACCCCACCTGTCAAAAGTGAGACATTGAGTTGTGAATTCTGATACCGTATGCCGTTTGACATCTGGTGTGTGGTGTGTGATGTCTGTTTTGTGACGTGTAATATATGAAATCCAACATGACATAATCCGTGTCTTACCGTGGAGTGTCGCATGTGTTGTGTGTCGATTCACAAGTCGGTTTTGATGCGTGACATGTGCAACCTGGAGCATCTGCCGTGACGTCTGGTTTGTCTTGTGTGGCACATGCAGATGTGGTAGTGCGCGTCAATGAAGTCATCAGGCTCTGGTGCTACAAACCTTGGAAGTCGTGCAGGCTGAAATGGACGTCCTTGCCATTCCGAGACCTTCCGCCGTCAATCTTCATCCAATTGGGCGACGGTAGCCTCAACTTCTTGGCCTCGGCAAACACGCTGGGCGAATACCACTGCCAAGCAGAAGAAGACGGCTACACGGAAGCGGTCGCTAGCTACAAAGTCATTGCATTGGCTCCACCGCGCTCCATGCATCCTGGCGCCGGGGCAGAGGACGACCGGACCATCGTGGTGGGGTCTTCATCTTCGCCGCCACAGGTGCTCTGTGAAAGGCGGAGCTACGAGGGAAGGCTGGTCGGGGTGGCCCTGGTGCTGGCCACCTGCATCTGTTTCCTGATGTCAGCCGCAATCCTGGCATGTGTCCGTAGGAAGTCCGCCGGTTGTCATGAGCGTACATCCTACATCCAGTATGACAAAAACCATGACAGGGTTGCAGAGCCGAGGGTGGAGCTCACTGACAAGCTACAGCTAACCGACACGCCATCTTAGCTTGGTTTATTTTAGCTAAAAAATGATGACATATGTCACTCATGGCGTTTTATTAAATCAACTGTGAAAGTCGTCATTGTCTGCTTCATTTTACTATAACGAAAGCAAAAGAAAAAATGAGACCTCCTTCGTCCCGTTGGTGACTTGAGTGACAGCCACAATACTATCTGTGAATATCCCCCGGGAAGATTTGTGTGACTGGCTGTTCTGTAAATTGTACAATCTATTGATTTTGATGAAATGTATTTCATTAATGTTATTATTATATATATTATAAGTATTTCATTTCTTTAAAAGCGTCATCTCGACCATGTCGGTACTCTGCTCGTCAATTTCAGTACATTTTCTTCTACCCAAAAACATAATCAGAACATTTGGGTTTTCATAAAGAACTGTCTTTTTTTTGCGTATTTTTATTGTATTTATTTATTTATTTATTGGGGGGGACAGGATTTATGTAAAATAATTTACCATTCCATTATGTTATACATTTTGATGACAAAAAAACAATTGAAAAAAAGTTACACGAATGACGGGAAATGTTTTATGATGCTTTCAATATTTGTAGGAATTATGGCCATGCCTCTTCAAATCTGACTTCGTGTTTTGGCTCGAACGCTTTGACGTCCGTTGAACAGTTTTATGGGCTGTCATGCGAGCAAAAGAACTGATTGTTTGTGTATAGTTACTCGGTATATTATAAGACGTGACGCAGTTATGTGTTTGCGGTAGTTTTTTGTACACATTTTACACATGCCTTCAAACGCATCATCTCAATATCCGTGGCTTCACAGGCTTGATCTGACGATCAAATCGACTTGACGAGGCATTTTAACAACATCCAAAAATTGAACTTGTTAAAAATATTTAGCGGTGGAGTGTCTCAAGAGTGTCGTTGAACGACCACCAAGCAGCAGGTGAGATTGTTTTTCTTGGGTTTTATCGCACTTCCTGCTTTTCTTTCGCCAAACGTGACGCATTCACCAAAGCGCGTTTCAAATGTGTCCTCGTTGTTACATTTTGCTGTTTTGTGGGACAACGACAAAATGTTTTCAAGGGCGACATCCGATGACTGAAACAGGAGACATCTGTGCACAATTTGGATTATTTCACGCCATGTGAAATCTACACAAAGTTCACGCTACAGTGGTCATAATCTGAAAGTAGGACGATGAAGTAGAAGTACGAACCGTTGCGTTCCTCATCTTAAAGGACAACCGACGTCACTTTTTTTGTTTTTTAACAATAATCAGAAAAACGTTTTATAGCATCTAAAATAACCAAAACACGCAATATGATATTTTTATTCAAATGCTAAACACCAATAAAAATGACTTAATGTGTCCAAAATCTGCAAAAAAATGAGCTGCGAATTGGGCATTTTCAGAAAATCCCGCCCCCTGCGCGTGACGTCACGCAAAGACGTCTTGATTGCTGGAGAATCAAAACAATGGCTTTAGATTCGGAGAATATGCTTTCTTGTTACACATCCAGTTATGAATATGATTCAAATAGTTCTGAAGAGGAAAGCATACATGTTTGCAATCGATTGAAGAAGTACTTGCGTATCAATTCGAGCCATCAGGACTTCAATGTAGCGTCCCAGAAAATGCACAAGATGGCGCCCAAGCTCCGTTGGAAATGGGCTCGATTAAAGAATTTATTTCGGGCCATTTTGAGGCAACATTCGGGGGAACTGTCTCACACAAAAAAAGAGGCACAAAATGGCGACCTCCTGTGGCCACCCCCGTTTCCACAGGCTGATAAATTCCTTATATGGAGCTTGGACTCTCTCTTCTTCCGGCTTTTGGGTGCAACACGAGGTCGTCAGACCAAACAAGTACAGCAAAATACATTGACGTGATGGAAGGACTGCTACAATGTGTCATTTTTTTGGTCAGGGGCATTCCTTCAGTGACGTCACGTACGGACTCGTCACCAACTCAAAAACAAGACTTCCTGAATATTCAGCGCGAGTCTTAAAACGTAAATTATAGGTATATGCGGTGGAATCTTATTGAAATACGCTCATTAGAAGTCATTTGAAGCCATTTTACAAATTATGGACACAACTTGTCCGGAGACGTCGGTTGTCCTTTAATGATGTCCATCTATTCTTGAAAAGTCTGTCTTGAAAATGGCTTTAACAGTAAATCTGCAACCAAATCACTTTCTTTTCCTCCTTCAGTCATTGTGGTGTCTCAATTGCTTCGTGTAACATGGAGGGTACATAAAGTGCTTAATGAATGACTCTCTGTTGTTGTGTTGTCATATTATTTATTTATTTTTGTTCTTTTGACTTCAAGATGGCGCCGTGAGACTGGCGGCCTTTCCAGCAGCTCATGTATTTTGTTTTTCTACTTCTTTCAGTCCTTTCATCTTCCCTTCATAACTATGATGCTATGAAATGTACATTTCTCCACTGCGAGACTACGAAAGGCTAATCCAATCCAATCCATTCCAAATGTGTGTCCGTCTGTGCTAGCATGGCAACGTCTTCATCCATCACGAGCGTCGGCGGCATGCTGATCGTCACCCAAGTTATCCCGCAAGATGTCGGAGATACAAAATCCATCCATATACACCCTACGGCTCCGCCTGCCGAAGAACAGGCCACGCCCCCTGCACTTCCAGCTAAGAAGGACGCTGGCTTTGATGACTACCATCGAGGGGAGATCCCCGGCCTTGGGGTCAGGTCTTGCGTCCCACGATGGATCCCGGATGCTGCGCCATGAAAAAGCTTGACGTTTGTGTGTACGTTTTTGCAGGTTGTCCAGGTGGTCATCGGGTCGCTGTGCGTTCTCTTCAGCCTGACGGCCATTTCGCAGTACCTGCTTGTGCACGTGGGGTTCTGCCTCTGCTTTTGGGTGAGTTGACTGCCTACATGCGATGTCATGATATGACAGTTTGGCATGTTATGTGACGTACCCTAACGTATCATTTGCCACATAACGTGATATTTGTCATGTGACCTACGGTGTCACATTTTTCGTGTCATGTCTCAACATTTCAAGCGTTTGACTCATTCACTGCCAGACGATGTGCAAAAATGTGTCCAATCCAGTGCCAGGGTTATTGTCATTGTTACTCGAATTCCCAGACCCACAGAATATTGAGTTTTAAGACTACATGAACATTCATTGCAGCTTAAGTAACATTGGACGCTCTTCTTTCATCAGAAAAAGAAGTTAATTATTGAATTATACATTTATGGTTGCATTATATTTTTCTTCATCCAAAAACCAACATTATGATCATAATACATTAAGAAAAGGCAGTGTAGGGAGCTATGAAAAAGTAAATTTCCCACCTATGTTATTATTATTATTATTATTGTTATTGTTGTTATTATTGTTGTTGTTATTGGATTAGCCTTTATTAGTCTCCCAGTCGAGACATTTACATTTGACAGCAGCAAAGTTATGAAAGAAAAAGAAGTAGAAAAACAATTCAGGAGCTATTATTATTATTATTATTATTATTATTATTATTATTATTATTATTATTATTATTATAAGTAGTAGTAGTAGTAGTAGTCTTAGTAGTATTAGAAGTCTTAGTAGTAGTATTAGTAGTAGTAGTACTATTAGTAGTAGTAGTAGTATTAGTAGTATTAGTAGTATTAGTAGTAGTAGTATTAGTAGTTGTCGTCGTCTTTTCATTTGTTTATTCATTTACTCATTCACTCCCAGATGTGCAAAAATGTCTCCACTCTTGTGCCAGGGTTTTTGTCACTTTCGCTCGAATTTCTGGAGCCACAGAATTGGATTGGATTGGATTGGATTGGATATGCCTTTATTAGTCTCACAGTGGAGAAATTTACATTTCACAGCAGCAAAGTGATGAAAGGAATGAAAGTAGAAAAACAAAATACATGAGCTGCTGGAAAGGCAGCCACTCTCGCGGCGCCGTCTTGAAGTCAAAATAACAAAAAAAAAATAATAATAATAAAAAAAATATATAAAAATAAGAATATTGAGTTTTAGGACTACATAAACATTCAATGCAGCGTAACAAACTTTAGACTCTCTTCTTTTATCAGAAAAAAGAGTCATTTCCTAAATGACATGGTCCTGGAGTTATATTAGCTTGAAATGAGGGCGGCTGTCCAAAATACAATACAATGCAATACATACATATTGGTTTATATAGCGCTTCAACAACAGCTGAAGCTGGAACAAAGCGCTACCATGGGAAAAAGGGAAATGCTGCCCCCTTGCGGAAGGGAGAAAACACTGACGGAGGTCTGGCCAGCCCTTTATTTTCACCCAAGCATGAAAAAACAAAACCCAAACTAATTCGGTAATGGCGCTCTACGTCATATTTTCACTTCCCGATTAAATTTGTGAATGGCAGTGAATGAGTTAATGAACAACCTCTGTTGTCCTTCCAGTTTGTCGTATCTGGTTCGCTGTCATTGGCGGCTCACAGCCGCGCCTCCATTCGACTTGTGAGTCTCTTTTTGATGACATCACGCCGATCCAGTTATTCCGTCCCCCTTTCGTCAGCCATTTTGTTGTGTCGTGCAGTTGTGGGCGAGTCTGTGGTCCAACATCATCAGCATCCTGCTGAGCCTGGCAGGCATTGCCTACCTGAGCTGGCTGATGGCATCCGGTTGGTCCTCTGAGCACGTCTGCGCCTTCCATTTCTTCCTCCACGATTGGCAGTCGTGGATACCTCAAAATAATTGTATCAAACATCTGCGATTGTTGGACGTAAGTTTATCTGTGCGTGAATTGGTGGCAATTGTGGAGCAACACGGCACACTTGTTCAAGCAATCAAAATATGTTGTATCGCGCCATCTTTTGCACCAAAATAGATGTTTAAAGGACAACCGACGTCTCCAGACAATTTGTAAAATGGCTTCAAATGACTTCTACTGAGCGTATTTTACAAAGATTCCACCGCATATAGCTATATTTTACGTTTTAAGACTCACGCTGAATATTCCGGAAGTCTTGTTTTCGATTTGATGACGATTCCTTAAGTGACGTCACATTAGGAACGCCCCTGACCGACAAAGCGACACACAATGCATTTTGGGCACTTTATTTCGCCTGAAAACACCATGTTGATCACGAAATTAGAAGGAAAACTACATAAATAACGCGATGGTGAATTGTTGTGTGTCGCACCAAGACTACTAAATGCGGTAAACCATAAAGAAGGTGTAATTTCCAGCAGACAAATCAGCCCATTTCCAACGGAGCTTGGGCACCATCTTATGCATTTTCTGGGATGCTACATTGGAGTCTCGACGGCGCGAATTGATACGGAAAGACTTCTTTAATCAATTGCGAACATTTATGCTTTCCTCTTCAGAACTATTTGCATCATATTCATACTGGATGAGTAACAAGAAAGCATCTTTTCTGAATCTGAACTCTCTGAAGCCATTATTTTGATTCTGGAGCAAAGCATTTTGTGGAGGAGTATCCTGGCGTGACGTCACAAACAAGGGGGCAGGACTTTCTGAATCTTGCCATTTCCGTGTATTTTGAGGCAGTTTTGGGACACTTTGTCATTTTTATTGGTGTTTTGCATTTGACTAAAAATATCAGCATGCGTGTTTTGGGTATTTTAGATGCTATAAAACCCAGGTGTCAAAGTCAAGGCCCGCGGGCCAAATCCGGCCCACCACATCATTTTTTTCGGCCCGCAAAAGCAAATCAAACTTGCTAAATTCTGAGCCAAAATGTATTTATTTTTGGATGTCAACCACAATAAAAGTCATTATTCTTCATTTCAGATTTGAAAACAAGTTATTCATTAATTTGCTGTGTGCTCTATATGTAATATTTGAAGAGATTTAAACATTCTAATGGGTTCCCCAAATTCATAACGGCCCTCGAGAGGAAACCATAACTACAATGTGGCCCGCGGCAAAAAAATGACTTTGACACACCTGCTATAAAACATTTTTCTGATGTCAGTTAGGAAACCAAAAAAATAGTGTCGGTTGTCCTTTAAGACGAGGCCCACTTGTGTTTTCAAAATAAAAAAAAAGATTACTTTGCTCACAAGTGTATATATTGCCATAGCTGTCATCACAGCATCTCTTATGTTTTTTCCAGTCTGTACTGCAGGGCCTGCGTGGCCTTATCCTGGTTCTGCTCTTCTTGGAGGCCTGCGTCTGTGTGCTACTTTGCATCCGCGTCACCAAAACCATCAGGACACGCTTCCACTACCTATCATGGTAAGACGGCACACCTCGTCATTTTTCAATCACCAATGTCTCTATTTGACTCCTTAACAGGTGGGGAGCAGGGCGGCTGCTTTGGCGGGAATGAAGAGGCCTAGCTAGCAACAGCATTATTCAGGCATGGCTATTTGATTTAGAACGGACTAAGAGGAGTAACAGAACAGCACAACATTTGTGTTTTCAAAATATAATAGAGTAAAAGTGACATGATAACATTTTTGTGTATGGGGGAGGGGTGGATTTGTACTGTGATTTTTATACTATGTCTCATTCGCCAGCAAAATCAAGAATATGTCATCCTTATATCCCCCAATGAACCATTTTGTGTGAAAAAAATAATGAGATGTATCAGTATGTACACATTAAAAAATATTTAGCTGTAAGCGAGCCAAATCAAACACTCGCGACATATTCACCACATGAGTTCAGGACGCTTCTCGTCACTCACAGAGAGCCGCGGCAGTCGCACGGGCATTCGTTTATTCACTTTACAGCTATCGTACATTTAGTCAGTTATCATGTAGCATTAGCCGCCGGGACAGAGAAAGTAAGCACCCAACTGTATTTGATATAAACCAAAATCAATAAACTGTCAACAAATGTCCTGGTCTGTTTGAGTCTTTAATGTGAAGTGTAGTAGCCACGCGAACGTGTCTCTTTTATTGTGAAAATGTAATACCGGATGTAGTAGAGGTGTTTTGTCATTGCTATGTAGCCGATGCGCAAAGTTTTCTTCCGTCTTGCCCTAAAAATGGTGTAGGCTTCTCAAATGTGACTTTAACGTGAAATCAAAGTTTCAGAAAGCGATATCAGCTAGATTTCTTCTGGTTAGCATTAGCGAGCGACGCTGTGATTAGCCCAAGTTGCAATCAGGATTAGTTAGTCGCTACTTCTACGTGTAAAGTGCATTTCAAGTCAAGGACGAGATAGGGCGGTGATTGTTCATTTCCGACATCTTTCCTGGCGACCGCCCCCCGCAACTCCGACACCTCCAGAGAAGCCAGATATCACATGGTGTGTAGCGATGGAGGTGTTGCGGAGGGTTATTGTATGGACGTGCATGGATGGGACTACGCCGCAGATTATTTCCTTCCTACAGGTGTGTATAAACTTTCCGCTCTGTGCTCGGGAGCCATCCTGAACCGGCTCTCCGCACTCAGAGTGTGACGGGCAGCTTGGGGGCCGGGGACCATGCGATGATCCGTTGGCGGCTGGACCAGAACCGCCTGCTACTTTCTAGAGACCCCACCGGGATCCTCCTTCAGGTGGCGACTGCTTGCACTGAGCTGATTGACAATCACTTTTTTTTTAATTCAGCAGAAGTTGATTCATTATTCATTCGGGTATGAATCAAGGGAGAATTATTGTTTTTCTGTAAACCTGATTGACAGTTTATCAACGTGACATCTTTTTGCTTGTCAGAGGCCCCCCTATTGTCCCATCAAACACCTGTCCGTCAAAGAGGCGGCCGCTGTCCCATTGGAGATTCAGCAGAGGGGAGTGGACGTAGGCGTGGCCATTATCCTACAGTCAGCCGATCAAAAAGTGTTGTTGACGCGACGAGCAAAACATCTGCGAATATTTCCAAATGTTTGGGTTTTTCCAGGTCAGAAATATGCCGCCATTTTGTTCATGGCCGCATCATTTTTCACACATAGAGGCCACGCCCACTTTTTGACGCTATGTCTTTCTCCTACAGGCGGTCATCTTGAACCGGGTGAGACGGTATGTTTTTGAGGACTCGTCAACTCCTTGGTAACATCCGGGTTATCGATTAGTAAAAATAATAATAATAATAATAATAATAATAATTAAAATAATAAATGTAGCTTCTGGAGGCGGGTCTGCGGGAGCTGAAGGAGGAAACGGGATTGGCTGTGGAAGCGGAAACAAGTGCCAAGTTTCTAGGTGTGTGGGAGGTGAGAGCTGGAGCGCGCATGCATGTGTGTCAATCAAATCCAAGTAATCTGACAATTACTGGTGCATGTCAGTCAGTGTACCCCCTCATGTTGAGCAGGGGGCCTCCGCAACGGCACCATCTAGTGTTCTACGCGATGATCCGCTCAACGCACACACACTTGGAGCTCCAGGTAATCTTAATTTCGGCTGCAACTACCTATTATTTGATTTCAATACTCCATAAATTATTACTTCTTAATAGATGAATTGGAATTTTGAAAACACAGAAAACCAGTCTGTACAAATTGACGATTAATTTGTCAATACATGTTTGTGTTAGTTGCAGCCATGTCATGACATTAACTTTAGCTAGCATGCTAACGTGGTGTTGGCTAAACATTGGAGCCGAATTGATGGTGCGTGTCAATTATGTCATCAGGGTGTCTGCGCCCCTCCCCAGCTGAGGTGAGTGCTTGTCTGTGGGCTGACCCCCGGGTGGCCGACGCTGCGGTGGCCGCTGTGGATGGGCAGGACGGTTTAGTATCTGAAACAGACAAGCCAGCAGACCTTCCCGCCTCCATCAGGTATTGTGCTAGCGAACCCTGATGGGCTGACAAGCACATGATCCCTGACCGACATCCCCTCTCAGGGTGTCCGAGGTGTCCCCTGATGGCAGTTTGAAGAACGAGGCCCTCTCCCTGTGTGTCCTCTTGCGCTGTGCGCCGCCCACCGGACCCGACGTGGAGCGAGTCAGTACAGGGACCAAGTTTGCTCTCAATCTTTGGCTCAAGACCCTCCAACCCAGTCCAACACTATTTCAGTCATGATGTCATTCGACATTTCTTACTCACAAAGTTAAAAGTGGACTTTCTTCATTTGTCACAATGTTCCCGAATACAAGTTGTAATTGACTTGTCAAAATGTCTGTGAACTTTTACATGACTTGGTGTTTCTTGGCTTTAAATAAAAATGTATGCCTGCAATGTTTAATGTCCTACTACAACAATCAGACACGGACAGACTAACAGACAAACGATGACAACACAAACGAGCCAAGTGCAAATTGACAGACAATACGCAGTTTATTTTCTCGTTGCTCGACGGCTAGTTTAAAATACACTTTTAATTTATTGGGCACAAACCGGAAATAGTAAAGTCACGTCCGACAGCGGTAAAGATGGCGGCGCCCGATGAGTTGTTCGTGTGGGAAGGAGATTGGGGGCTGCCGTCCGTCAACAGTGACTGCTTGGTGCTTCTGGTCGGTACTTTTTTGCTTTTATTGGGTAGTTTCGTGTTTGACTTCGGTTTCGTTTTATGGCAGCAGCGTGCACGATGCCATCTTTGTATGCTAACGTGAAGAGACCTGATATATCGGCGGTGCGACGGAACAAACAAGTTAATGATGTCAAAACTCCGCGTCAGATGGCGACGTTAATATATTAGCAACTTAGTCCAACAAATACATTCTCTACATTGTCGATCTGGCAGAGTAAAATCTTCTTTTCCTTTTGGCTTTTCCCTTCAAGGGGTCGCCGCAGCGAATCAGTGTCCTCCATCTTCAGAGGTTTGATTGTTTTGGCCAAGCTTTTACGTCGGATGCCCTTCCTGACACAACCCTCTGAATTTATTCGGGCTTGGTACCGACACAAGAATACTTATGTCCCCTTGTGGCTACAGAATAAGCAACTCGCTCAGTAAAAGGCTCCCAAACGCAAAATGGTCATTGGCACAGCAACAATCAAAAAGCAAAACTATACTCACCATTTGATGACAATGCTCTGAACTTATCTGGCAGAGTAAAATACATTATGAATATATAATGATACATCTTACTTAGTATACAATCAATGTAACAATGTTTAGAAATTATATATTACATTACATTACAGCTTATCGTTATGCTAGCGACACTTTCAACTGTTTTATTTTTTTATTTAAACCAAAGTCAGATATTTTGGAAATGATAACTCCGATATTTAAGAGCAGTTAAAAATGACACCGTCATAGACAAACGATGAGTTTGGAATATGTTATTAGTAGGACGATGTGATCAATAAGATTCATAAAACACTGAAAATGGGTGCACCGTTTTTGTTTCCCAACAATGTCTATGTACCCCGGTCAAGGATGACATCGTACTGATGTCCAAAACCTTTATTGTGAAACAGCATGAAAACTAAAACATATTTAAAACAACGATTACTACAATTTGTTCGACGAGACATGAATAAACAAATTAATAACGTACCGTATGCACCTTGTTACCGAAAGTAGATAAACTTTAATGACGTTGAACAGACGGTATCGTTTTTCTCTCGTGCGATTTCCCTCGCACATCGAAACACGTGACACCGAACAGGAAGTGATACATGACAAAATATTCAAAATAAAGTATAGAGGATTTTAATAAAAACATAAATATGAAGGTTCGCATAAAAGCATTAAACACATTTACAAAACAACCAGTCCAAATAAATTATACTTTGTTGTATCATTGAGTCAATATTGGCGCCAGTAACAATGTCCCTTTAAACTTTGAGGTAGTTGGAATTATCCTATTTTATCATCTTTTTATCATAACAAGGGTCGGTCAGGGCGTGGTGGACTCGAGACCTCGAACTATCTTTTCTGCCAGCCATTTGCATGTCACACAAAGACAAACAACCATCTGCGCTCACAATCACACCTAAGAACAATTTCGTCTTGTTTTAAAAAAATGGCGTATTTATAAATGTTGTGTTTGTATTCCTGACAGGCGTACGCTCAATTTTCCGGCGCCCCCCTCAAAGTCCACAAGGTTTGCAACCCGTGGAGATGTCCCGGAGGTGAGAAAGACCCCAGAAATTCCAACACCTGCCGAGAGAGGGCGACATTTCACCTCTTTCCCTGTAGGTGTCATTCCCGCGTTGAGGACCGCCCACAAGGAGGCGCTGTGGCAACCCTCTGACGTCATCATCCATCTACGAAAAAAGGCACTGTAACCAAACACCTTCAGTACTGATGGCACAATGTTGTCGAACCCACAAGAATGATTGATTTTCCGAAGAGGTCAGAAGATTAGAAACTGGTGTATGTTTTAGGGTTTGAGAAGCACAATCACAAATATCACATATGGTTGCATTATTTTGTTTTTCATCCAAAAGCCAATATTAGCATCTTTGAAAAGGCAGAGTGTACGGGGCTATGAAAAACTAATTTTACGACCTATATTGTTATTATTATTATTATTATTATTGTTGTTGTTGTTGTTATTATTGTTGTTATCTAGCTAGCTACTGTATCTATTAGCTATGTATTGGCTATCTCTTAGCTCGCTGGCTAGCTTTCTACAAAATATTTGCTCACCCACAAAAATAATAATAATACAGTAATAACAATAATAATAAAAATAACAACAACAACAATAATAATAATAAATTTCATTAATAAGCGCCTTTCAAAACTCTCAAGGTCACTTTACCGTCACAGGATAAGTTTTTATGTGGGTGAGCAGCGGCAGCCACATGTGCCAACGTTCACTCAACCCGGAAGTAACTCAAATAGATAGAAAGCTAGCTAATAGGTAACAAATAGCCAACAGATGTGCATATATATATAGATAGCCAGCTAGTTATCTATATACTGTAGCTAATAGATAGAAAACTAGATAGCTACATAGCTAATAGATAGCTAGCCTGATAGCTACATAGCTAATAGAACGCTCGGTAGATAGCTAGGTAATAGATATCTAGATAGACAGCAATATAGCTAATAGATAGACAGCTAGATAGCTAATAGATAGACAGCTAGATAGCTAGATAGCTAATAGATAGACAGCTAGATAGCTACATAGCTAATAGATAGTTAATAAATATGTTTATATTGGGCTTTAACAACAGCTGAAGCTGTAACAAAGCGCCAACATGGGTGAAACAGGGAAATGCTGCCCCCTTGTGGAAGGGGAAAAAAACCATTGCCATGGGTCTGGCCCGCGCTTTATCGGCATCCAAGCAAGAAAAAAACAACACCGAACTAATTCGGGGATGGCGCTCTACATGCTATTTTCAATTCCTGAAAAAAATTAGTGAATGGCAGTGAGTTAATTACCTAATTAAGTTATTGATTTATTTTGACTTTCCCCTCCTCTAATGTGTAAAATCCTCAAACGAACGAAAAGTCACTACTGTAAACGTGCCCTTTATTTTCCTTCAAACAGACCTCGAGGGCTTTTCAATGTTTTTTTTTTTTTATTTCAAGTATGTCAGACATCATGGAAGAATGTTATTTTGCTGCCATTTTCCTACCGTGTCTCCTTCTTCATTGTGATTCTGACCCACATTTTCCCCTCAGAAGACTCCCCCCGTGGCCCCCCCCAAAGCACCGATATTTCTCCCTGCAGCTGGAAGTCATTAACAAGCCTGCTCGTAATACGTATAAGTACAGATGTAGTTGACTGTGATATTGTTGATCACAAGCACTTTTGAGGTGAATCCATCCTCATTATAGGAGCAGCTCGAGCGTAGCCGAATGACTCAGAGGGGGGGGGGAAAAAAGTGCCTGACTCACGATTTGCACTTGAGCTAACTAGCTATCGAGCTTGCTATCTGGCTGACGATCTAGCTGGCTAACTATTTGCTATCTATTAGCAATCTGGCTAGCTCTCTAGCTGGCTATCTATTAGTTTTTTGTTGGCTGGCTAATCTCGTTATCTAGATGGCTATCTATCTAGCTGGCTACCTTGCTACATATCTATTTGATATCTAACTGCTAACTAGCTATCTAGCTGGCTACCTAGCTGGCTATCTATTAGCTAGCTGGCTGGCTCTCTAGCTGCCTATTAGTTTTTTTATTGGCTAGCTAAACTGCTTATCTAGCTGCCTATCTAGAGAGCTACCTTGCTACATGTAATGTATTATTATTATTATTATTATTATTATTATTATTATTATTATTATTACATATCTATTTGATATCTATTTGCTATCTAGCTGGCTAGCGAGCTGACAATTTATTTGCTATCTATTAGCTAGCTGGCTAGCTCTCTAGCTGGCTATATGTTAGTTTTTTATTGGCTAGCAAATCTGGCTATCTAGCTAGCTATCGGGCTGGTTACCTTGCTACATATCTATTTGATATCTATTTGCTGTCTAGCTGGCTACCTAACTAGCTATCTATTTGCTATCTACTGTATATGCTATCTATTAGCTATCGATTAGTTATCCATTAGCCAGCTAGCTAACTTTATTTCTATTTTAGTTATTTCAGGTTGAGTGAATGCTGGCGCTTGTGGCTGCCGCTCCTCACCCACATAAAAAAACCGTATCCTGTGACTAAATGTAAATGAAATGTAAATGAAATGTTGATGACTCAGAGGGGGGAAAAACGTGCCTGACTCACGATTTGCACTTGAGCTATCTAGCTATCGAGCTTGCTATCTGGCTATCTATTTGCTATCTATTAGATAGCTGGCTAGCTGTCTAGCTGGCTATCTATTAGTTTTTTTGTTGCCTAGCTAATCTCGCTATCTAGCTGGCTATCTAGCTAGCTATCAAGCTAGCTGGCTACCTTGCTAAATGTAATTTATTATTATTATTATTACATATCTATTTGATATCTATTTGCTAACTAGCTATCTAGCTGGCTACCTAGCGGGCTATCTATTTACTATCTATCAACTAGCTGGGTGGCTCTCTATTAGTTTTTTATTGGCTAGCTAATCTCGCTATCTAGCTAGATTATCTAGCTAGCTATATAGAGAGCTACCTTGCTACATGTAATGTATTATGATTACATCTTATAGCTAGCTGCTATCATATTAGCTAGCTGGCTAGCTAGCAATCTATTCGTTTTTTTATTGGCTAACAAACCTCTATCCAGCTGGCTATCTAGCTGGCTACTTTGCTACATATCTATTTGATATCGATTTGCTAACTAGCTATCTAGGTGGCTACCTAACTAGCTATCTATTTGCTATCTAATAGCAAGCTATCTAGCTAGCTATCCATTAGTTATCCATTAGCCGGCTAGCTAACTTTCTATCTATTTCTATTTTCTATCTAGCTAACTTATCCTTTGACTATAAAGTGACCTTGAGAGTTTTGAAAGGTGCTTATAAATGAAATGTATTAAAAAAAAGCACATTAGTTGTTGATGCTGTTGTCATGATAACCTTGTTTCTTCTTTTTCGTTGTTTTTTTTTCCAGAAATACAACGCAGACTTTGACCTCTCGGCCAAGGAGGCCGCAGACAGCCTGGCCTTCATTGCACTCATCCAACAGAAACTTACACCAGCTGTTGTACGTCTGTGTGTGTGTGTGTGTGTGTGTGTGTGTGTGTGTGTGTGTGTGTGTGTGTGTGTGTGTGTGTGTGTGTGTGCGCATGTGTGTGTGTGTGTGTGTGTGTGTGTGTGTGTGTGTGTGTGTGTGTGTGTGTGTGTGTGTGTGTGTGTGTGTGAGACGCACGTGTGACAATTTTCCAATTTTTCGTCATAGTTATACGCACTGTGGGTGGAGCCTAAGAACTATGTGGAGGTGACGCGGCGCTGGTACGCCGAGCACATGTCCTTTCCGCTCAGCCTGTTCCTGCCGGGCCGTATGCAGCGCCACCAGCTGGATACGTTGAGGCTCCTGCGAGGGGATTCCAGCCTGGAGCCCAGCGAGGAGCTGGAGAAGGAGGTGAGCGACGTCTTGCCGCAGGAGTTTCCAGACATTTGGAAAAACTTAGGCAGTGGAATCATCATCATCAGCAGAAGAAACAGACGTTTTGTCTTTTTTTTTTTCTCTCGCGTCGCCCCCACAAAGGGTTCGGCTTGCTCTTTAAAAAAAAATAAAGTGAGCGCTAGCTTGTTAGCATGTAGCATAGCATGGATTTTATTTGCTTTGGAAGTCAAACACTCAGTGCAGAAGGCCTTTAGACACAGCTATGTGTGTTTTGAAAAAAAAGTCTAAAATATGAAAAATAAAAAGCAAAAGAATCACGTCAAGAATGAAAATATGGACAAAATGGCCGCTTGAATCGAAAGAGATAATGATGATGATGATGAGAGTGCCGATGTCGCGGCTTGGAATTGAAGCGGATTTACGTGGGGGCAGGAGATGTAAGACATGATGTGAGACATATGACACATGAGTCCCAATATGTATGTAGAACTGTCGCGGCGTGGAATTGAAGCGGATTTACATAGTGACAGGAGATGTGAGACATGATGGGAGTGCCAATGTGTATGTGGAACTGTCGCGGGTTGGAATTGAAGTGGATCTATGTGGGGTAGGAGATGTGAGGCATGATGAGAGTGCCGATGCGTATGCCGAACTGTCGCAGCTTGGAATTGAAGCAGATTTACGTATGGACAGGAGATGTGAAACATGATCAGAGTGCCGATGCGTATGCGGAACTGTCGCGGCTCGGAATTCAAGCGGATTTATGTAGGAACAGGAGATGTGAGACAGTTTCTTTTCGTCAATGGATGCTACAGCTTCGTATTTGCTTTCAACATTTAGCTTGTAGCAGACGTGCACATTCCAGCATGACGTCACTTATCCATTGGTGAAAAGGAGGCTTTGATACTATCCTCTTTCATCTAGAACAGCTTCAGGTGACAAAGAGGGTGCAGAAATTGCTTAATATTGACTGACTGTCTTTGTGTTGTCATATTATTTTTTGATTTTGTAGTTTTTGACTTCAAGATGGCGCTTTTGGAGTTGCTGCCTTTACAGCAGCTCCTGTATTTTGTTTTTTTTTGCTGCTGTGAAATATAAATGTCTCCACTGTGAGACAAATAGAGGCTAATTTTTATCTCATTTAATCTAATGATGATGCCTGACGATGACGAGTGTGATCATAATTTTCCCTTCCAGTTATACGGCGACGCCATCGACTGCATGGACCTGCTGGCGCAACGACTCGGAACGCAAAAGTTCTTCTTCGGAGACTCGTGAGTCCGTCACGACGACGATCAAACGTCATGACGGTTGATAACATCCTAGCGCGTTTCCCTAGGCCTTCGTCTCTCGACGCTTTTGTGTTCGGCTGGCTGGCTCCCATCCTCAAGTGCAAACTTCCCAGCGGGAAACTGCAGCAGCATCTCAAATCTCTGGACAACCTGCACGCCTTTTGCGCCAACATCCTGCTCATCTACTTCCCCGGTCAGGACACGCGTGACACACCTCCATACGGTTCCGTGGCGGTTCGTGTCATCAACGCCGCTAACCGTTTTTGTTTTTCCCCACCCACAGATAACAACGTCCCCCGGTCGGTCCGCTCGGACGAGCCCCGAGACCCTGACCACGTGCCCAACCGACGCACTAAGCAGTTCCTGTCCGTGCTGGCGGCGCTGGGAGCCATGTTGTCATACGCGTTTCTCACCGGCATGGTGTCCATACAGCATGGCCACAGGGGGGCGGTAGAGCACGGCGCACATTCGCATCCCCATCAGGACGATGATGATGATGAAGAAGACTGAATTCTTTGGGATTTTCCTCACGTTGTCTTCACACGCCAATCATATTTTCTTCCCGTCTTTCATATTTCACTTCATCCACCTTTCTTGGATTATATCTCTCTCTTCATGCATACCTTCCTTTCTGCATCCTTCATGTTGACATGAGAATGATCATGAATTGTGTTGACATGAGAATGACCATCAATAGAAGAAAAGTAAAAAAAAATCAAAAAACTATCTTTTGGGGTTTTTGAAATATTGACAATAAAGCTCATGAGAGCTCCGCCCATCAGTCTGGACTCCAGCTGCAGGCATGACACCAAAGCTGAGGAATGTGTGTGTGTGTGTGTGTGTGTGTGTGTGTGTGTGTGTGTGTGTGTGTGTGTGTGTGTGTGTGTGTGTGTGTGTGTGTGTGTGTGTGTGTGTGTGTGTGTGTGTGTGTGTGTGTGTGTGTGTAAACTAGATAATCTGGAAGTAGTTTGCTGTTGAGCTTTCTCTTAGGAGATGAAATAAAACATGGTTTACAACAAACACCTACTTTCACGCCAACACATACACACCACACGCGCGCATTCTTGGGGAACCCTATCGTGTAAGTTTGACCTCTCAACTCAGTACAGTAGTTGAAAATGTAGTCACGTGATGAAGATACAAAACGTACTCACCACAGCGTGTGACGTCATCGGATTTTTTTCCTATCTTGCCCGTAAAAATAAACAATTCTTGCTTGTTGTGACGTCATATTTTCCAGTCTTAGCCGCCACTGCGACGTCTTTTTCCATTTTTTTGTTTTTTTTTGCGTCCATGGCGTGTGTGTGTGTGTGTGTGTGTGTGTGTGTGTGTGTGTGTGTGTGTGTGTGTGTGTGTGTGTGTGTGTGTGTGTGTGTGTGTGTGTGTGAGTCCGCCTTCTTCGCCCAGTTCGTCCCTGACTTCCGGGTGTCCACCCGCTCCCGCTCTGTCGTACGTGCGCCCGCGGCTCTCGTCGTCGGCGTCAGAGCGCCTGCCTTGTGAGCTGGAGAGGATGAAGATGATGGCGATAAAGATAAAGACGATGACGTTTGTGTTGTCAGTGATTTTATTGAACACCGCAGCACAACTTCCAGAGCAGCAAGGTAACACATTTCAACTTTAGCACTTCGTCTTCCATCACTTTAACTTCTTCCTCTTCTACGTCACTAATTTGATTGACAGCAGGGGGTTTGTGGGCGGGGGACAAATGCAAATGTGTTGTTCTTAAAAGTGGACGAAAACATCATTGTACTTTGAAAATCTAATAAACTTGGGGAAAATGAAACTGTCAGTTTATTATTTTTAAATATTTAAATGTAAAATATTTTATTTAATTGTATTTTATGTTTTAAATGAAAAGGTGAACTTTTTTCGGGGAGCATAGTGGGTAATGTTTCGTTATCCCACCAATAGAGGGAGCCCGCGTACCTGCGCTACTCTTGACAATCATTGAACACCATCAAAGAAAATTTTCACCTGTCCTAACATTACACTGTAATGTTACAAGTACTGTAATGATTACAGTACTTTTATAGTACACCAAACTTTGAATCAATTATTTTTGAAAGCTAACATAAGAAAAACAAGACAAGTGAAATTATTATAAATGTTATTCTCGCAATGCGAGACGCACAATAAAAGTATTTGAAGAAATCGCGCTGCACGGGGAGAGCACACCCGGTTTACGACGACGATTATGGCAGCGTTTCTACGGTAACCGTCGCATCTCTCGTCAGTGATGGACGTGCTGAGCGCTCACGACTCCAAGCGTGCGGGTGAATTTTGGGGCAGTCTGACCGCACCGGCCGATCTCTACGTTACGGCGGCCGTTCGCCTGCCCCCCAAGGCGGGGGGCGTCCTCCTCGGTGTGTACGGCAAGCACGACAACAGGAAGTACCTGGAAATCGCCGTCGTGGCTAAAATCAACAAAGGTGCCCAACCAATTGCCTATTTTTTTGTCACCACTTCTAATTCCTCTTGACAGCACTTTTTATTTGAACCACTTATTTCTCTTCATACCACTCCTCGTTAGTCGTAAATATTCCAAATTTGATCTCATTTTTTGTCTTAATTACTTTCTGTTTCACTCAATGACTTCCTGGTTGACTTCCTGTATGCACGCAGCATCGCTCCGCTTCTGGCGCGCATCAGACAGCAAAGTTCACACGGTGAACCTGGCGAACGTCAACGTGTCTGACGGACGCCGCCATTCACTCGTATTGCGCCTGGGAGACCTGCAGCGTCCCGCCATGCGAGTTGAACTCTACGTGGACTGCCGATTGGCCGACGCGGCCGAGGGCGTCCCACATCTACTTCCCCTCCCTTGGGAGGCGGACGCCGTGGAGATCAAACATGGACAAAAGGCTTATGCACGCGCGCAGGTACGCCTGAAGATTGCCTCTTAGCGGCCGGTCATGAATATTCATAAGACCACGTGACTAAATATCCCGGTCAATGATATAAATCTGTCCCCTATCATATTGCGGTTCACTTTTTGTGGTCTCGCTTTTTTCATGGATTTTTCTGCGGCAAGTGGTTCAGCTAATGGACGGATAGACAGATGTTTTTCTTATGTCAATAGATTTTGACATAATGACGAATGTCACTAGAATTTATGGCCCCGAACACACAAATTAGCTAACCTAAGTGAACAACATTAAAATTCTGTGCGTGACTATATGGCTAGCTATCTATCGAGCAAGCTAGCTCTCTATTTGCTATCTAGCTGGCTAGGTGTCAAGCTAGCTAGCTAGCTAGCTCTCTATTTGCTTTATAGCTGCCTAGCTATCAATGTAGCTAGCTATTAGCTATCTATTAGCTAGAGAGCTAGCTTTCTATCTATTTGAGTTACGTTCGGGTTGAGTGAACCCTGGCGCGTGTGGCTGCCGCTGCTCACCCACAGAAAAACATATCCTGTGACTGTAAAGTGATCTTGAGAGTTTTGAAAGGCGCTTAGAAATGAAATGTATCATTATTATTACATCCATGGCTCCTGCATGACTCACGAGGCTAGGTCCCGCTTCTTAAAGCGACATGTTCCTTTTGACACATAGTTGACCTGCTTTACAATACATATTGATTCATATAACTTTGTTGTATTTTACTTTATTTTTTCAAACAACCTCACTTAACTCATTCACTGCCATCCCCAAATTTATTCGGGTTTTGGGTTTACTTGCGGGGGTGCCGATGAAGCGCTGTCAGACCTCTAGCAATGTTTTTCCCGTCCACAAGGGAGCCGAATTTGCTTTTTGTACAACTGGCCCTATTTCAAGCTCATATAACTCCAGACCCATATAATTTAGGAATTAACCCTTTTATTTACAGATGAAAGAAGAGAGTCTAAGGCTTCTTACGCTGAATTGAATGTTTTTGTAGTCCTAAAACTCAATATCTGTGGGTCTTGGAATTCAAGTGACAATGACAAAAACCCTGGCAACTGTAGTGGACACATTTTTGCACATCATCTGGCAGTGAACGAGTTAAAAATGATAATACGGAGTCATTTTTGTTGAGTAGATGACGAATGATCGATTCCAATTCAGGGTGCTGTGGAGTCCCTGCGAGTAGCACTAGGGGGCAGTGTGGCCCAAGCCGGCGCCCTGGTTGACTGTCCCTTTCAACGTGACTCCGCCCATAACTTAGGTGAGTGACACCTCCCCGATAGACCACACCCACCCTTTCTTGAACCGTGACCTTTTGCGACCTTTTATATGTACAGCGAGTGGCGAACTGCACGCCATCCTGGGTGAGTGGATCCAATCCGTAAACTATTGTTTTGTTTTGTTTTGAACGCTGATGATGTAATCTGGTGACTGAGCTTTACTTCCTGTCAGCTGACCACGCCAAAGCCCTGATTGGTCAGATGATCCTCTTTAATCAGATGCTCGGGGAACTACGACAGGATTTCAAGGAGCAGGTGACGTGTGGACTCACGTAAATACATAAATATTTGTACATGCACATATAATAATAATAATAATAATAATAATAATAATAATAATAATAATAATAGTAATAGTAAATAACAGTCACAGGATACGTTTTTCTGTGGATGAGCAGTGGCATACACACGCGACAGCGTTCACTCAACCCGGAATAACTCAAATAGATAGAAAGCTAGCCAGCCAGCTAACTAGCTGATAGATAGCTAAATAGCTATCTAATAGATATCCAGCTAATAGATAGAAAGCCAGCTAATATAGATAGCTAACCAGCCAGCTAATAGATAGCCAGCTAGATAGCTAACAGCTAGCCAGCTAGATAGTCAACAGCTAGCCATCTGGATAGCCAGCTAGATCGACAACTAGATAGCCAGCCAAATAGCTAGGTGGCCAGCTAGATAGATAAGAGATAGCAAATAGATAGCTAGCTAGGTAGCCAGCCAGATACCAGCTAACTACCTAGCAAGCTATCTAGCTAATAGATAGCCAGATAGCCAGCTAATAGATAGCTAGCCAACTAATAGATACCCAGCCAGATAGCTAACAGCTAGCCAGCTAGACAGCAACAGCTAGATTGCCAACAGCTAGCCAGCTAGATAGCCAACAGTTAGCCAGCTAGATAGCCGACAGCTAGCCAGCTAGATAGCCAGCCAGATAGATAGCTAGATGGCCAGCCAACTATTCAGCTAGATAGCTAACAACTAGTCAGCTGGATAGCCAGCTAGATAGCCAACAGCTAGCCAGCTAGAAAGCCAAAAGCTAGCCAGCTAGATAGCCAACAGCTAGCCAGCTAGATAGCCAGATAGCTAGATGGCCAGCCAGATAGCTGGATAGCCAGCTAGATAGCCAACAGCTAGCCAGCTAGAAAGCCAACAGCTAGCCAGATAGCTAGATGGCCAGCTAGATAGCTAAGAGATAGAAAATAGCTAGCTAGATAGCCAGCGTGATAGCCAGCTCGATACCATATTCACACATAGACACATTTCTAAACACAACACACACTTTTTTCCCCATTACTCACATGATCAAATCCACATGCATGCAGGTGAAGGAGATGTCTTTGCTGAAGAACGCCATCTTGGAGTGTCAAGTTTGCGGTGAGTGAGATGTTGTGAGGGCGCTCAATATCACCCGACTGAAGCTTGAGTGTGTGCGTGTGTGCGTCTGCATGAATCGTCAGGCTATCAGGAGGCGCGCTCTCGCTGCTCGCCCAACCCTTGCCACTCGGGCGTGGCCTGTATGGAAATCCCTCACTTCCCGGGCTTCACCTGTGGACCGTGCCCGCCGGGCACTTTCGGAAACGGGTCGCACTGCCATGATGTGGATGAGGTGAGCGAACGCAGGAACAGGAACACGGATGACAATGGTGAGTGAGCAAAAGTGATGATGTCATCGCTTTGTTGGGCCAGTGCGAGGCGCAGCCGTGCTTTAGGCCGTCAGCGTGCGTCAACACAGTTGGCGGGTTCCGATGCGGCCCGTGTCCTCCTGGCCTGCGGGGGCCGCCACTCTCCGGGACTGGATTGCGCTACGCCAAGACACACAAGCAGGTCGCAACATAAGCGAGCATGAATAGACACACGGTGGAGTGCATGGATTACAGTCTTTGGGGTGTCTGTGTGTGTGTGTGTGTGTGTGTGTGTGTGTGTGTGTGTGTGTGTGTGTGTGTGTGTGTGTGTGTGTGTGTGTGTGTGTCTGTGTGTGTGTGTGTGTGTGTGTGTTAGGGTCACTGTGTGAACATTTTTATGTGTGTGATAGTTTGTGTGTATGTATGTGTGTGTATTTGTGTTTGTGTGATAGTATATTTGTGTGTGTGTGTGTGTGTGTGTGTGTCTGATTGGGTCACTGTGTGATCATTTTTACGTGTTTGTGTGATAGTTTGTGTGAGTGTGTATATGTGTGTGTTGGTCACTGTGTGGACATTTTTACCTGTGTGTTATATTGATCGCATGGATGTGTGTTCATGTGTTTGTGTAAGTGAACTTAGTGTGTGTGTGTGTGTGTGTGTGTGTATGCGCGAGCATGAGCAGATGTGTTGTTTTTTTGTGTGCCTTTATTTTCGTGTGTCTCTTGTTTGTGTATTTTGCTTTGCGAATGTATTTGTGTTTGTTATGCTGTATTTATAAATGCATACCCATACTTGTGCGTATGTTTGTACGTGCATGTATATATATATTTTTTTCCAGGAATGTGTAGACATGAACGAGTGTGTGGAGCTTCCCAATGCCTGCGTGCAAAACTCAGTTTGCACCAACACTGAGGTGAGTCGCTACTAACAAGCCCCGCCCCCTCCCAACATATCTACGAAAAGTCATTTCCTGCTTTTGACGCCATTCGCACGCCTATGTTGTTGTCGTCGTCATCTGACATCATCATTGTTGTGGTTTCTCGTTTGGGTCGGGGTCAGGGGTCATTCCGGTGCGGCGCTTGTAAAGCCGGTTACCTTGGCAACCAAACTGTGGGCTGCTTCCCTAGCAATTCGTGCTCCACCTTGACCTTCAACCCCTGTGACACTCACGCTCACTGCAACATGGAGAGGAACGGCGTCCCATCCTGCACGGTGATGTTTGTCCTGTTTCTCATGTTTTGTCGACGTGTGTTTGTGTGTTTGTATGACTACTTTTGTGAGGACCACCAACATTTTATACCATACGTCGTGAGCACATTTTTGACAAGTGAGGACCTTTTGGCCGGTCCTCACAAGTTTTTCATTCTAAAGGCTTCTAGAGGGTCTATATATGCATCTGTTAAAGTTTCAGAGAGGTCCTCACCAATTCACCCAAAATGATTTTTGGTGTGTATTTTCATTTCACTTGGATACACACACTTTTTACTCACTGTGTGTTTATGTGTGTGTCTGCGTGTTTAATGAGAGGAAAAAGTTCATACCACAAAAAGTAAAACGATATTTTAACCAAATTCACTACAGGGGTGAGGACTTTGAATGTACCATTCAGAAACCTCACTCCTGCTGTTATTTCAGTTTCAAGTCCACTTTTTATTGCTTTGTTTTTAAAGAAGTTGAAGAGGGAAATGGGGTGACATTTAGTCTTCAAATGTAACACTAGTTCTTCTCTAAACTTATCAGCAACGGTGGTCCTCACTTCTTATCTGGAGTTTTCCGGACCTCACAATACCATTGAAACAGGAGTGTGTGTGTGTGTGTGTGTGTGTGTGTGTGTGTGTGTGTGTGGGTAGTGTAATGTAGGTTGGGCGGGTAACGGTAACACATGCAGTGTGGACACAGACCTGGACGGTTACCCCGATCGGTCGCGACCTTGCTTGGACAACAATAAGCACTGCAGACAGGTCCTCCCTCCTCCTCATCTTCATCTGCATGTCTTCAATCAGTCACCAGTGGCGACCAATCACATGACGAGCTTCGTGTCCATCAGGACAATTGTGTGTTGACTCCTAACTCAGGTCAGGAGGACGCTGACAACGACGGAATCGGGGATCAATGTGATGATGACGCAGATGGAGATGGGATCAAAAATGTGGAGGTGGGTGCGTTTGTGGGTGTGCGTAAAAATGTGTCCAAGTTCCCGGCGCCAGCTCACCGGGTCAGATCGTCTTCGTTTCTATGGAGATGACCTCAATTTGTCCTGAATGGGAGGATAGAGGGGTTCAGTAATATTTGCTCAATAGCATCAATGAAGCTTTGGATCTGTTCTAAAATGTGGGTGTTTGGACACAAAAACTGTCAACATAAGCATGACATGAATGCATATACCGTCCCGTGTGCACAGGACAATTGCCGTTTGGTTCCCAACAAGGACCAGCAGAATTCTGACAGCGACTCATTCGGCGACGCGTGCGACAATTGTCCCAACGTGCCCAACAGCGAGCAGACGGACACGGACGGAAACACCAGAGGAGACGCCTGCGACCTGGATATCGACGGGGATGGTACGGGTGTTCGCTAACGGGAGGTTGATGGTGGACTCGGAATTCTAGCGGATTCATGATGTGGTCTACGAGAGGCACATTTTGAAATTGGGTCCCCACGGGGCAAATCGCTCACACACCTCGTCCCCACCATGTCGCTAAAATGTGTGTGTGTGTGTGTACAGGTATTCCAAACGTACTCGATAATTGTCCCAAGGTTCCGAATCCTATGCAGACGGACAGAGATTATGATGGAATTGGGGACGCCTGTGACAGTTGTCCCGAACTCAGCAACCCGACACAAGTACACCCATCCACTTTTTTTTCCCGGTTGTCTTTTGTTTTGCTTTTTGCTGACTCCATTTTTGTTTTCTCAGACCGACCTCGACAACGACCTCGTGGGAGACATTTGCGACAACAACCACGACATGTACGATACACCCGAAATTCTTGTTTTGGGGATGTAAACTGAATTAAGGAGGCGACAGCTCGTTTTAAGAGGACACGTCGCGCTATGTTCAGGGATGACGACGGACACCAGGACAACCGGGACAACTGTCCCGACATTCCCAACGGTTCTCAGCTAGACTCGGATAACGACGGCCTGGGTGATGACTGCGACCCGGATGACGACAACGACGGCGTCCCGGACCACAGGGACAACTGCAGGCTCATCGGAAACCCTCACCAGCAAGATTGGGACCGTAAAAACAACCGAGTGCCGTGTCCATGAATGCGGGCGTCACCCCCATATCTTGATTTGCGTTTGTGTGAATGTCTAAAGTGAACGGCATCGGCGACGTGTGCGAGTTTGACTTTGACAACGACGCTGTCCAAGATGCGGTGGACGCATGTCCCGAAAGTGCCGAGGTGACGCTGACCGACTTCCGGGCTTATCAAACGGTTGTTTTGGATCCAGAGGGCGACGCTCAGATCGACCCCAACTGGGTGGTCCTCAATCAGGTAAGGCCACACGGCTAACTCCTGCTCTTCAACTTGAGCTTACTTTTGTGGACTGCCGCAATCTTACCCCCCGCTGTGATGTTTCTCTGCGTTAGGGAACTTTGCTCTGACACGCTATTGTTTTACAAAACTAGATAGCGAATAGCTAGCTCGTGAATAGCTAGCTGGCTGGCTATTCGCTATCTATTAGTTATTTCGCAATCTAGCTGCCTGGCTATTAGCTATCTGTTAGCTAGCTAGCTATTTGCTATCAATTAGCTAGCTGGCGATCTATATAGCTGGCTATTAGCTATCTATTATTATTATTATTGTTATTATTATTGTTATTATTATTTATGGTTTTATTGTTCTTTTAATTGTAAACTGTCCTTGGGTGTTTTGAAAGGCGCTTGTAAATTATTATTATTATTATTATTATTATTATTATTATTATTATTATTATTATTATCTGGCTAGCTGTTGGCTATCTGGCTATCTATTCGCTATTTATTGGCTATCCATTAGCTAGCTGGCTAGCTATTAGCTGTCTAACTGACCGACTGTAAGCTGTCTACCTGTTGGCTATATGGCTATCTATTCGCGAGGTATTAGCTATCCATTCGCTAGGTATTAGCTATCTATTCGCTAGGTATTAGCTATCTATTCGCTTGCTATTAGCTATCTATTCACTAGGTATTAGTTATCTATTCACTAGCTATTAGTTATCTATTCGCTAGCTATTAGTTATCTATTCGCTAGGTATTAGTTATCTATTCGCTAGCTATTAGCTATCTATTCACTAGCTATTAGCTATCTATTCGCTATTTATTTGCTTTCCATTAGCTAGCTAGCTAGATTTCTATTTGAATTACTTCAGGGTTGAGTGAACGCTGGCACGCGTGGCTGCCGCTGCTCACCCACAGAAAAACTTATCCTGTGACTGTAAAGTGTCCTTGAGAGTTCTGAAAGGCACTTAGAAATGAAATTTATTATTATTATTGTTGTTGTTGTTGTTATTTATTTATTTATAAGCTCTGTTTTTGTTGTCATATATAAATATTTCGGAGTTTTGAAAGGCGCTGATAAATAAAATGTATTATTATTATTATTATTATGATGATGTCCGCCATCAGATAAGAATCTAATGACGGACATCAGTGATCTTCTCCTCCCTGTCCTCCCCAGGGGATGGAGATCGTCCAGACCATGAACAGCGACCCGGGTCTGGCAATTGGTAAATTCATTGCAGAAAGCCAAAAATCCGACGTCATAATCATCGTAATTTTTTTGCAACACGTCAACCTCGGCGTGCGCAGGCTACACGTCATTCAACGGCGTGGATTTTGAAGGAACTTTCCACGTGAACACGGTGACAGATGACGACTACGCCGGCATCGTGTTCTCATATCAGGATTCGTCAAGTTTCTACACCGTCATGTGGAAGCAGACGCAACAAATCTACTGGCAGACGCGACCATTTAGCGCCATCGCTAGTCCCGCCCTACACCTCAAGGTGTTACTCTAAACTAGACTGTACTCTGGATGTTATTTTGACACCATTCTTTCTCCTCTGTTTTGACTCGACGAGTGCTTTCGCTCGTTGTATACTTTTAGCTTGTTAGCATGATCCCATATCTGCGTGTTCTGGTCAGGTAGTGAAGTCGAGCACGGGTCCGGGAGAGTATTTGAGAAATGCGCTGTGGCATACGGGCGACACGAGTGGCGAAGCGACGCTCCTGTGGAAAGATCCCAGGAACGTGGGCTGGAAGGATAAAACGTCATATCGGTGGCAGATCAGCCATCGCCCGCAGGTCGGATACATCAGGTGAGTGTGGAAGGTGGCGTGATAATGTTGGGTGATATCCCAAATGCAAACCTCGCAGACTCGCAGTGCTCATGTGACAAACTGATGCAACCAGATGCTCATAGAAGCTAAAACACAAGCTAATAGTAGCCAAAGCTAAAACACCAAGCACAAGCTAATGGTAGCCTAAATTAAAAAAAAAACATAGAACAAGCTAATGTTAGCCAAAACTACAACACAGAGCACAAGCTAATGTTAGCCAAAACGAAAACACTGAGCACAAGCTAATGGTTACCAAAACTATAGCAGTCTCTCAAAATCAAAAACACAGCGTTGGGTCTTGTGAACTCGGCAACTTCTGAAGAACGTACTTCCAAAGAATGCTAATTGTGATACATTTGCTATCTAGCTAGCTACCTAGCTGGCTATCTATTTGCTAACCATTTGCTATCAATTTGCTATCTAGCTATCTAATTGCTATCTATTAGCGAGCTACCTAGCTGGCTATCCTTTTGCTATCTATTTGCTTTCTATTAGCTATCTGTCTAGCTACCTAGCTAGCTATCCATTTGCTATCTTGAGAATTTTAAAAGGCGCATAGAAATGAAATGTATTATTATTATTAGCTATCTGGCTAGCTAGCTAGGTATGTAGCTGGCTACTTATTAGCTATATGGCTATCTAGCTAGTTAGCCAACTGTCTAGCTGGCTATCTATTAGCTAGCTTTCTATCTATTTGAGTTACTTCCTGGTTGAGTGAACGCTGGCGAATGCGGCCGTCGCTTCTCAACCGCAGAAAAACCGATCCTGTGACTGTAAAGTGACCTTGAGAGTTTTGAAAGGCGCTTAGAAATTAAATGTATTATTATTAATTCTTTGCAATTGGAACGACTACGTACTTGTAACTGTACTTGTGTGAATTGCTCTTGACTCCAGGGTTCGTCTATTCGAGGGCTCAGACATGGTGGCCGACTCGGACATAGTGATTGACACCACCTTGAGGGGAGGAAGACTGGGGGTCCTCTGCTTCTCCCAGGAAAACATCATCTGGTCTAACCTGCGCTTCCGCTGCAACGGTTAACGACACACAAACACACTCAGACCCAGACCATAGTTGAGAACCTCACATTGAAACCCTAACTTGATTCTAAAACCTGACATTGAAACGCCAACATCAGTTTAAAATCATATTCAGAAATCCTGACTTTAATTTAAACCCCTAGTTTGATACTCTAACCCTGTCTAAAGTGTTGTTTTAAACCCCTAACCTCAATTTAAACCATGCTTTGGGTAGATTTCAACTCAAAAGGCACCTCGGATAGGCCTCATAAACCCAAGTGTAAAATTTGAAACCCTAACCATCTGTTAAAACCCTAATTTGAAACCCATACCCTTGTTTGAAGCCTTAACTATGTTAAAACCCTAACCAGTTTGAAACCCTGACTAGTTTAAAACCAATTTGAAACCCTTACCAGTTTGAAACCCTAATACAGTGATACCTCGGTTTACGCACCCCTTGGCTTACAAACTTTTTGGTTTTACGAACTTTAATTTATGAAAAATTTACCTTGGCATACGAACTATTTTTCGGGATACACACAGAGCTGCCACAATGAGTGATGTGTCGTTGGTGAACAAGCCTGTTCTCTTAAAAGAAAATGGCAGATGGCTTGTTTTGGTCCTTTTGGTATATTTTGTGTAGTTTTAAGGCTTAGAAAATTAGAAAGTAGAAAATTATGTTTTATGGGGACCTGGGAACGGACTATTGTAATTTTGATGCTTTCCTATGGGAAATTAATTTTTGGGATACACACTTTTCGCCTTACACACTGTCTGGGAATCAATTAAGTTCTTAAGCCAAAGTATCACTGTACTAGTTTAAAACCGTAATTTGAAAGTCAAACTAGTTTGAAACCCTAATTTGAAACCCTAACCAGTTTGAAACCTGAACTTCATTGAAACCCTAAATTAGTTTAAAACCCTAATTTGAAACCCTAACCAGTTTGAAACCCTAAGACTAGTCTCAACCCTAGTTTGAAACCTAACCAGTTTGAAACCGTAACCACTTTGAAACCTTAAGACTAGTTTTAAACCCCTAGTTTGAAATCCTAACCAGTTTGAAACCTTAACTACTTTGAAACACTAAACTAGTTTAAAACCCTAGTTTGAAACCCTAACCAGTATGAAACCTTAATGCTAGTTTTAAACCCGAACAATAAGTTTGAAGCCCTAAGACTAGTTTAAACCCCTAATTTGAAACCCTAACCATTTTGAAACCTGAACTTCATTGAAACCCTAAATTAGTTTGAAACCCTAAGACTAGTCTCAACCCTAGTTTGAAACCTAACCAGTTTGAAACCATAACCACTTTGAAACCTTAAGACTAGTTTTAAACCCCTAGTTTGAAATCCTAACCAGTTTGAAACCCTAAACTAGTTTAAAACCCTAGTTTGAAACCCTAATGCTAGTTTTAAACCCTAACAACCAGTTTGAAACCCTAAGACTAGTTTAAAACCGTAGTTTGAAACCCTAACCAGTTTGAAAGCCTAGCTACTTTGAAACCCTAAAGTACTTTAAAACCCTAATATGAAACCCTAACCAGTTTGAAACCTGAAGACTAGTTTAAAACCCTAATTTGAAACCCCAACTACAACTCTGACCTGAGTCTCTTGTGCTTCCAGACACTCTTCCTGAAGACTTCCACTCAAGTGGCCAACAAGTGGTGATGCACGTGCAAGTGTGAACTGAATGTGAGGTGGGGGGGGGGGGCCACTGGCCAGAGGAGGGGCCACACTGGACTGTCAATCAAAGGACAAACTTTGAAAATGGTGTGAAGAATCAAATTCAAAGAATAAAGCCACAGATTGAGTTTGTCATTTTTTTGGATACAAATGTGATGATGTCACTCACAATGGCACAAAAATGGGGATGTAATAATAATAATAATAATAATATTAATAATAATACATTTTAGACATTTTGCTCATGAGACCCCTTTTGGTGGTCACGTGAAAACTGGAGACGTCTGTGCTCGGTGTGATGATTGACATGTAAGACTGGTAAATGAGAAGAGTCACTCACAAGTTAGATCCTCGATGGTCCCCCATCCTGGATATTTTAGACCCCGCCCCCACCCCCATACACCCGATAAGTGGATGCTTGGAAGAGTACCTTGTAATGTCACACCTAGATTGACAGGTGTAAGCTCCGCCCCTCACTAGTTTGACAGTGACATTCAAAAGGAACCTGGCCTGTTAGATGATCTGGAGGGCGGAGTCAGCGTCATTGCTGCTATCCTGGGCGTGGCCTGTATGGACTGAATAATCATCAGTTTTACGTGTCTTTCTCAAGATGTCCCTGCGGCGAAAAGTCCTCCACAGTTGCAGGGCCAGCGTCAATTCCAAGACCTGGCGGGAAGCGTAAAATGACTACAGGCGCTAGCGGCGCATCATTCGGCGCGCCGCCTTACCTGGGCTACCATCAAGCTGACGTCCATTCCCACCATCGTCACCACGTTCTCGTGCAGCCAATCACTGAGTAGCTCGCGGCAGCCCTGGGCCGCAAACTAGCATTAGCTTTCTTAGCGCATCTACAATAATAATAATACATTTAATTTCTAAGCGCCTTTCAAAACTCTCAAGGTCACTTTACGGTCACAAGATAAGTTTTTCTATGGGTGAGCAGCGGCAGCCACATATGCCAGCGTTCACCCAACCCGGAAGTAAATCAAATAGATAGAAAGCTAGATAGCTAAGAGATAGCCGATAGATAGATAGATAGATAGATAGATAGATAGATAGATAGATAGATAGATAGATAGATAGATAGATAGATAGATAGATAGATAGATAGATAGATAGATAGATAGCTAACAGGAAGCACCCGAAACAGAGAGAAAGCCAGCCAGCCAAGAGACAGCCAACAGATAGATAGCCATACAGCCACACAGCCAACAGGAAGTAACTCAAATAGATAGAAAGCCATCTAGCTAGTCTATTTGAGTTACTTGCTATAGTCTATTTGAGTTACTTGCTATAAGCCACACAGCCATCTAGCTAGCCATGTAGCTAGCCAGCCCTCCATCCACCCGAGCCACCTCCCGTTAGCTACATAGCTGCACAGCTAGCGATCTATTGGCCACCATTGCCCAAAATTGAATGTAACGCAGCATTCTTTTTTTCCCACGTACTCATAAATTGTCTATTTATAAAAAGGCACCCATGTTTAAGTAGATCTCAATGTCAACGAGAAAATTCAGCACCATTGTCTTATAGACAACTAGAAAAAAACAGTTATGAGTGAGCATGCGCTTGCACCTGCGTGTGCTTGCAGCTAGCAAGCGCAGTATCACGCGCAAGCGTGACGTTAGGGTCTTGCGAGCACCACGCCGTCTCCAATTTGCGTTGAGGCGAGCAGAAACACGAACAAGGAAGCGTGTTGGCGGCGCTACCGTTGAGCGTCTGCACGAAGGAATTCTGCAGCCAATCGGCCGGGCCCGTCAGGCCGCAGCAGGCCTCCTACAGGCAGAGGGCGCCGTTAACATGTGAAGGCTTTTTTTATTTCTTCAAGATGTCCATTGAAAGGTGGCGCTGGTGTGGCAAAACAATGGCTTGCGGCCAATTGAGGCCCACTCCATGGTGTAAACAAAGACGTGACTGACGTGTTGCTGCAGGTTGTCCAGGAGGCCATCTTGCCACCCGTTGCCCCGATACTGGCGTATCATTTGAGCCACCGTCGCAACTGCCTCGTCCTCGATCTGCCGCCAAAAGTTCAACGTGTGATAAGTGTCACGTGATGTCCATGGTACGCATGTGACGAGGCTTACCCTGCCTTTGCTTAGCAGCAGTAGCGGTAGAAAGCCTACGCAACACAGGAACAGGAACAGCAATCCGCACATGCACTGAAAGCAGGTGGGCGGGGCATGACATTTTGATACATGGTATGATGATCATGTGATCAGCATGTGACTTTTTGTCCTTATCATACGCTAGCTAGCTAGCCATCTAGCTGGCTATCTATCAGCTGTATGACTATCTAGCTATCTAGATAGCTTGCTGTCTGGCCAGCTAGCTATCTGGCTGGCTATCTATCAACTGTCTGGCTATCTAGATAGCTAGCTAGCTATTAACTATTATCTAGCTAGTTAGCTAGCTTTGTATCAATTTGAGTTACGCGAGTGGCCGCCGCTGCTCACCCACAGAAAAAAAACTTCCTGTGACTGTAAAGTGTCCTTGATAGTTTTGAAAGGCGCTTATAAATGAAATGTATTATTATTATTGAAATACAAGTTGAAGGCTTTCAATGAGAATATTTGTTAGTCAAAGCGCCGCTCTCTCTCTCTACCGTATTATCATATGATGTCACATGATCATCCTGTGACATCACGACAGCATCACGTGATCTTACGTGAGGGTAGATGTTAGCGTGTGACATGACTGTGACCGTTACTCACAATTAGCATGAGAATTGCCATTTCCCAGCGCGCTCCGAAACACGCCAACAAGCTGGACGCCATCCCCAGGGTGCCAATCAATATTAGCCCCGCCCCGACGACCTGTAGTTCATCTGGACACACACACACACACACACACACACACACACACACACACACACACACACACACACACACACACACAGCGTGAGATTCCAAAGCGGTGAGAAGAATGTGAAAATGGGAAGTCGCAGGTTTACGGGAAGAAATGGCCCCGATGAGGCTGGTGTTGTCGAAGCAGAACCAAACGCCGCAACAGGCCACGCCCAATCCCAAAGCCTGCACAAAGGTCAGAGGTCAGAAAATGGGCACGGCGACAGAAAGACTCAACGGACTCACCAGAAATAGAAAGCTCATAAGATACAATAAGAACTTGAGGACGTCTGCTTTCACCTCCGGATTCATCGCCGTCACCTACACACAGACACACACAACACACACACACCTACAAAACACACACTTCCTGATGCATCGCCACTTCCTGATTGCCAGTGAACCTTCATCTCCGCTCGACACGCTGACCTTTAGACGCACACAACGAAGAAATATCTGGAAAAAAAATATGTCCATAAAAATATTCATAGGCGTGTGTGTGTGTGAGTGTGTGTGTGTGTGTAGTCGCTACGAGTTTGCCGTAAATTTGGAAAAATGAAAACAAGACATGCCATTTGAAAGTGATTTCTGAGTGAGCACAGGCTAAAAATGTGTGTCCTAAAATCACATTTTTATGAGTTTAATAAATACAGTAAAGTCTCGTTATATCGATATTCAAGGGAGTCCGAAAAAATATCGATATAACCGGAACTATCAATATATCCGACCCTGTTTGCATGTAATTTTCTCCGTGCGTGCATAGAAATAGTATCGATATAACTGGGACTATCAATATATCCGATATCGATATAACGAGACTTTACTGTATATATTTTTCATGTTGGAAATTGGGTTCCCATGGGTCAAATCCTTCGCACACCTCGTCCCCACCATATCACAAAAACGAGTGTGTGTGAAAGAGATTTCTAATAATAATAATTATTATTATTATAGATTTCATTTATAAGCACCTTTCAAAACTCTCAAGATGACTTTACAGTCACAGGATAAAGTTTATCTGTGGGTGGGCAGCGGCAGCCACACACGACAGCATTCACTCAACCCGGCAGTAACTATCTATCTATTAGCTAGCCAGCTAGCTTTCTATTTATTTGAGATAACAGATAGCTAATAGATAGCCAACTAGCTAGGCATATAGCTAATATATAGCTAGCTAGATAGCTGCTGAGGTTACATACTATTTGACTGTTTGGTGTGGATTTTTACTTAAACGTAAAAATGACCCACAACATAAGCAGGTGCTAATATGTAATCGAAAGTGTGTACGTGTTGGGATTTGTTGTATGACGTACTACGAGATTCTATTTAATAAGCACGCCCACAGACACACATTCCTGTTTCAACGATTTCGCGAGGTCCGGGAAACTCCAGATCCGGAGTGTGGACAAGCCTCTCTCTCTCACACACACACACACACACACACACACACACACACACAATTTTTCATGCGTGCGCGCGGGTTGGTACGTGTCGAGATTTGTCGCAGAGACGTTGGTAAGCAGTGATTTCTTCATCATTGTCAGTGTGTGTGTATGTGTGTGTGTCTGAGTGTGTGCGTATGCAATGGCTATGCTGCGCCTGTTGCTGTTCGTGCTGGTCACATGGCCCCGCTTGGGTAAGTGAGAGAGCGTGTGTCGAGCTCAAAGGTCATATCTCCCGTCATCATGTTGTCAATCTACCTTCACAGCAGCAGGTCAAAATGAGAGCGAGTGGGAGGACGACCCTGTGACCCCCACGCCCGACGACTACGACTACACGGCCACGTTTGACTACGACGACTGTAAGGACATGCATGGATACTCTTAATTAAGTATGTGACTTGCGAGTGTGCTTTGTATTATATGTGGGCTGAAAGATCCCTATTTGGGGGGGTGGGGGGGGACAAAAGTAAATCAATACATTGGTTGTATGATTTAATAAGAATAATGAAGTGTAGCCTCAAAAATAACTTGTAAAAATGGCGTCACTTAAAGTTGTTTTTGGTATTAATTTTTGAGTGTCTCCTCAAAAAAAACAATAACAAAAGGCTAAAAAAGGCTGGTGGTGACATCACAGCTACGTCATCAAACTTCTTAAAGGGCCAACGACACGCTACTATTTTCAATCTGACAATCCAAACAGAACAAGCGGCTGCTTTAACCACATTCTAGGCGTCACAAAGTCAAAACCAGACAAAACAAAACAAAAGAGGGCGGGGGCGTTCAGAAACCGCCACCAGGTGGTGCCAACGGCCTTCAGAACGACGGGCCACTATTACCTTGGTTTCTTTGCAATTAGGGAGACGAACGTGACATTTTTGTCAACTTGTACCGCCCCCCCCCCCCCCCCCCCCAAAAAAAAAAAAAAAAATTTGGGATCCTAGTTGGAGTTTTTTTCCAACATTCCAATACTTTGAATGCTGTTTTGCATGTTACAACGAACCATTGTTGGTTTCTTTGATGACCTGCAACCGATTAATCACATTTGCATTAATTTCAATGTGAATGCCTAATTTGAGATGCAAACTATGCGAGTTACAAGGGCAGAGAGCAAAAAGCCACGGGAGAATGTGTTTTTTTTTTCAACCTACCGTATGTACGTCTGTGTAAGCTCTCAGTCGTGCAGGAAACATCCATCGATGAAAAGGTTTCTTCAGCCGTCATCTGTACTTCTTTGAAGGTGTCCGGCGTTTCGCTTATACAAGATGCTTCGTCAGCGAAGAAGTACAGATGACGGCTGAAGATACCTTTCATCGCTGCTGTGTGAATTTTTTTTAACTCATTCACTGCCATTCACAAATTTATTCGGGAATTGAAAATATGACAGAGCGCCATTTAGTTTTTTCTTGTTTGGGTGCTGATAAAGCGCTGGCCTCCCTTTTTTCCCCCATGTTAGCGCTTTGTTCCAGCTTCAGCTGTTCTTAAAGTGCTATATAAACTATCAATTAGCTAGCTTGCTTTCTACCTATTTGAGTTACTTCTGGGTTGAGTGAATGCTGGCGCGTGTGGCTGCCGCTGCTCACCCACGGAAAAACTTATCCTGTGACTGAAAAGTGACCTTGAGAGTTTTGATAGGCACTATAAATGAAATGTATTATTATAAACCAATATGTATGTATTGCATTTTATTGTATTTTGGATAGCCACCCTCATTTCAAGCTCATATAACTCCAGACCCGTATAATTTAGGAATTAACTGAGGAAAGAAGAGAGTCTAAAGTTTCTAACGCTGAATTGAATGTTTATGTAGTCCGAAAACTCAATATTCTGTAGGTCCTGGAATTTGAGTGACAATGACAAAAACCCTGGCACTGGAGTGGACACATTTTTGCACATTGTCTGGCAGTGAATGAGTTAATGTGCACTTTCAGCTGTAACAAAAGAGGATCAACCACTTTTATTTTCTTTTACAGTAAATCTTGTTTTGATTTTGTGTGCAGTTACGGCAACCGGTTCGCCGGTGCTCTTGAACAAGGTGAGCGAATGTCATAAGGTCATGACTGTCAACAGGAAAGGTTTGAACTTTGACCTCTCCAGGCTTCAGCGGCAGGACCCAGTCTGGGGCTCGTAGTGGCGTTCGTTCATCTGATGACGTGAAGAAAATCCTCCCTGGGTGGAGACGAACGATCTCCTTCACTTTTGAGCGGGAAAAATAAAACATTTGTTATTCCCTTTTGCTTCTTTTAATTGCATGTCGCCATTCTGGGTCATTCAAAATATTTTCTTTTTTTTTTCAGTAACAAACAAAATAATCCGTTGAAGGTAACTTCAACGGATAGCCTGTTAGCTATGCTAAGTACTGTAAATGCTAAGTACTGTAAATGCTAACGCTTGACACAAAGGAAAAATCTTGGCAGCGTTTCAACTAGATGGGACGAACCGTATGGAGATTCATTCAAACCAGGACAGCGGCTGTCTGCCTTTCGCCATGTACTCATCAAGCTCGGCGTCCAGTCGCCTCTTGGACTTGGCCATGTAGTCGTCCAGCTGTGCGTCCAGCTCTTCTTTGGTGGGCACTCTGAAGTTGAAGCTCCCTCGCCGGCGGTAAATACCGGACGCTAGCGTCTGACTCCGAGCGACCTTTCGGAACTTTCCGGATGTGATGAGGCCGTGCATAGCCGGCGGTCTTCCGATTCCACCTATGGAAGGAAAACCCAAGGTTTCACTTTGACAAGCTCAGTGCCAGCACGCAAGCAAGAAGGGGGCGGGGCTTTCAAGCGCGCTTTGAGAAGTCGCCACTTAATGTTGATTACAAAATCCGACTTCAATGGATAGCTAGGCGGAAAAAAAATCATTGGCACCGCACTCACCCTTGATTACTTGCACACTGCAAAAATTTTCCAGACACCTTTTCCAGCTACTCCCCTGGCGAAATTTCACATCATTTGTGAGGACTCGGGAGGATTTATTATAATAAATGAAAGCCTTTGTAACAAAATCTAAGTTGAACAAGACCAACCTGATGTCGCCAGCGGCGATGAAAACGAATTTGCTAGATTTAAAGACACAAATTTGCTAGATTTAATGTCACAAATTTGCGAGATTCAACTCAAACATTTGCTAGATTCAAACTCGCAAATTTGCTAGATTCAAACTTGCAAATTTGCTAGATTCAAACTTGCAAATTTGCTAGATTGAATGTCACAAATTTGCTCGATTTAAAGTCACAAATTTGCTAGATTCAAACTCACAAATTTGTTATATTTAATGTCACAAATTTGCTAGATTCAAACTCGCAAATTTGCTAGATTGAATGTCACAAATTTGCTATATTTAATGTCACAAATTTGCGAGATATAAAGTCACAAATTTGCAAGAGTTAAAGTTACAAATTTGCGAGATTTAAAGTCAGAAAGTTGCTAGTTTCAAACTAGCAAATTTGCTTGATTTAATGTCACAAATTTGTCACATTCAAATTCGCCAGATTTAAAGTCACACATTTGCAAGATTATAACCAAGCAAATTTGCTCGATTTAAAGTCACAAATTTGCTAGATTCAAACTCACAAATTTGTTATATTTAATGTCACAAATTTGCTAGATTCAAACTCGCAAATTTGCTAGATTGAATGTCACAAATGTGCTATATTTAATGTCACAAATTTGCGAGATATAAAGTCACAAATTTGCAAGAGTTAAAGTTACCAATTTGCGAGATTTAAAGTCACAAAGTTGCTAAATTCAAACTAGCAAATTTGCTTGATTTAATGTCACAAATTTGTTAGATTCAAATTCGCCAGATTTAAAGTCACAAATTTGCTAGATTCAAACAAGCAAATTTGCTAGATTTAAAGTCACAAATTTGCTAGATTCAAACTCGCAAATTTGCTAGATATAAAGTCACAAATTTGCGAGCTTTAAAGTCACAAATTTGCGAGATTTAAAGTCACAAATTTGCTTGATTCAAACTCGCAAATTTGCTATATTTAATGTCACAAATTTGCTATATTTAATGTCACAAATTTGCTAGATTCAAACCCGCAAATTTGCTAGATTCAAACCTGCAAATGTGTTAGATTTAAACGTTAAAAAATTGAGTTTTGAGCAAAAAAAAAAAAAAAAAAGAGTTCGAGATACATCATTCGGTCGTGCGATGGGTTAGCGTTAGCAGCCTTGTGTACGAAACCAGATCTCAAAGTAATTACCGATTAACACGTCGATTTCAGCAAGACTGTATCTGTCAGCTACGGAAGAGCAATAGGCTGCTAAACCACCGCACGACCGAATAATGCATCTCAAACTCCGAATTTTTTTTTACATTTAAATTTAGCAAATTTGTGACTTCAAATCCAGCAAATTTGCGAGTTTCAATCTAGCAAATTTGTCACTTTAAATTTAGCAAATTTGTGACGTTAAATCTAGCAAATTCGTGACTTTAAATCAAGCAAATTTGTGACTTTAAATCAAGCAAATTTGTGGCTTTAAATCTTGCGACTTTTTTTCTCAGAATAATACCCCATCTCTAATAAATATAAATTTTTCAACCTGGCCCTAATGCTCTTCCGTTGTATCCACACATCATTTTGGTATACATTTTTATAAACATTAACAACAACAAAAAAGGCGAAAAACCCAAACACAATTATTGACATTTTGAGCTCATTCGGGCTTAATATCTTACCTCTACTTTTGGATTGGATTGGATTTATCTTTATTAGTCTCGCATTGGAGAAATGTACATTTCACAGCAAAAAAGTTATGACAGGAAGATAAAAGGAATGAAAGAAGTAGAGAAACACAATACTTTTGATCACAATAGTGTCAAATGTCACCCATGACTCACTTGCTGTCGCCAGATTGGCACGGGAATTGGCTCTCCATCCATACTTGCTCTGGAAGGGCGAGAAACCGACTCGCCGCCAGCCCAGGCGGGTCCAAACACTTCTTTGTCTGGAAGGCAGTGGAACCCTGGGCAACAGGGTGAAGTAGGCGGGCACCACCTGGAAGATGCCGCACAGACGCAAAAGATTGAAAAGTCACTTGGACCGATGATGCCACTTTGAGGAAGAAAATTGATTGGCTGGGAGCTAACATGTGGGTTGTTTGGGGATGAGGACGCCATTGACAGGAGCATAGACTCAGGAATGGTCGCCATCTGGAGCCACATCGGTTGCCCAGGCGGCACCTGAGAGATGCTAAATCCAAAAGTTGAGAATTAATAAGAGAAAAAAAAAAGTTTAATCATTCAAAAATACTGTATTACAAAAAAGGTTATCCTGATTTGATCGACCCCCCCACCCACTAAGCTTAGTGCCCAAAGACGGCTGGGGTTGGCTCCAGCACACCCCACCACCCTAATGAGGATAAACTGGCCTGGAAAATTGATGGATGCTTGCATAATAATAATAATAATACATTTAATTTCTAAGCGCCTTTCAAAACTCTCAAGAACACATTACAGTCACGTGATAAGAACTTTTTGGATACAGGATCAGCACTCTATTCAGGTATTCAAAATCAAGTGACGTGCAGTCAAATTGTGATACTTCTTTTATTTGCTGATCCCTAAAGTAGCTGCCAATTTTAAAATAAATATTCGTTCACATTTTTGTAAAATCTCGTTTTTTCACGATGAGGGGGAATTACAGTAAATGTGGCATTGGTTTCGTTTTAGATCGGTTGTTTTGTTGTCGACAAGTCTTCCAAAGTGCACAAGGCCAAATAGTTGTTCACGCTTTGCAATAGAACACAAAACGTTGCCAAACTTGTACAACAGCTACATTAATATTTTCTCCGAAAATTAAATCCGTACATTCAACTCTCACCGCTTCCGAAGAGAAACGTTGGAAGAACTTTTCAGGCGAACACCGCAAACTCGCTTTCGTCTCCTCGTCTTCTTGAAAAAAAAAAAAAGAATATGAGAAAAATGTGCACCTATGGAAGGATTTACCGCATCATTGACAGTTATGCCTACCGGTCTTTGTTGGCCGCAAGCAGGGGAGCTGCAACTCCTCGCGGCGTGGAAGCGTTTCGCCATCGAATCGAAAGGAGCTCGAAGCTAATGGAGGCTAAAGGCGCCATTTTAACATTAGGGGCGCGAGCGTTTGAACGCAATCGATTCCGTTTCGAATCGAACATCGTCATATCGGCTACCTAGCTTTGTTTCTTCTAATATAGCACAATTGACGTAAAAGAACTAAGTTTGACAGTAATTGTAATAATACGACCTAACTTATACAGACATTCAATTGTTAATGAGCTAGCGTTAGCCAAAACGCTTAGTAGGTTCACCTGATTTTAACTTTAAAGGACAACTGACACCATTGTTTTTGTTTCCTAACTGACATCAGAAAAACGTTTTATAGCATCTAAAATACCCAAAACGCGCAGGCTGATATTTTTAGTCAAATGAAAAACACCAATAAATATGACTAAGTGTCCCAAAACTACTTCAAAATGACCTCAGAAAGTTTCAGTAGGTTCCGTCCCCTTATTCGTGACGTCACGCCAAGACGTCTTGCCTTGCTCAAGAATCAAAACAATGGCTGCAGATTCGAAGAGAAGATGCTTTCTTGTTACTCATCCAGTTATGAATATGATTCAAAGAGTTCTGAAGAGGAAAGTATAAATGTTTGAGAATGATTAAAGAAGTCCTTCAGTGTCATTTTGAGGCGTCTGGACTGTTATGTAGCCTCCCAGAAAATGCACAAGATGGCACCCAAGCTCCGTTGGAAATGGGTTGATTTGTCAGCTAGTATCAAATAGTAGTCTTGGTGCAACACACAACGATTCACCATCGCGTGAGTTATGTGTTTTCCTTCTAATTTTGCCATCAACACGGATCAACACGAAGTTTTCAGACCAAACAAAGTACCCAAAATGCATTGTGTGTCGCGTTCTCGGTCAGGGGCGTTCCTGATGTGACGTCCCGGTAGGTATCGTCACCAACTCAAAAACAAGACTTCCTGAATATTCAGCGCGAGTCTTAAAACGTAAAATATCGCTATATGCGGTGGAATCTTTGTAAAATACGCTTCGTAGAAGTCATTTGAAGTAATTTTACAAATTTGACGTCATCTTACAAGTGTTTGGGAAACCTTTGTTAGCTATTTAGTAATCAGCTCACCTGTGCACTTACAGGGGGTCCTTCACAGCTCCACCCCAACACAATAAGATGCTCAACCGTTTGACTCTATAATGCACAATTTCTTGCTTGACGAGCAGAAAGTTTAAAATTAAACCTTCGTCACACTTTTATTTGGGTGTGTCCAAAAAGCACATTTGCTTCAAAAAAAGACCATGAAATCATCAATTCCTTTCACATTTCCAAGCTAGTGCCTGTAAATAAAAATAAAATAAAAAAGTGGGCGGGGCCATGTTTGGAGTGGTGATGATTGACAGGTCACTGTGCTTGACGAGGGGTGGGCACAAAAAAAAAAAAAAAAACGTGGGGAATGTTACACAAACCTTTCTTCATGGCGCGCCAGTGACAAAAAAAAACAAAAGAAAACACCTGAGAACCCAATTGTCATTGTCTCCTTTGTCACGGTCCGGTGGTCTCCGAAAATGGCGGCGGTCACATGATGCCATTGGTGAAATACTGGAAGCCGTCATAGAGTTTAGTGGTGAGTGAACGCATGGAGCCCACCACCATCTGCTCCACTAGTAATTGCAGTTGCTCCTCAGTCAGGCTCATGTGGAATCGCTCCTTCAGACCTCGCATGGTGCTCGAACCGTGGAAGCAGGGTAGCTGTGAGCCTGTCGTGCATGCACACACATTTGACGTCAGCTCATGGATATTTTTTCGATGTGAGTTAGCGTGTTCTTAGGCGTGTGTTTGCCGACCTTGTTGCATGATCTCAACAATCTGCAGCACGCGCTCCATGTGCTTCCGGGCGGCGATCAGGCCCTGGAGCATCAACATCTTATAGTAGTTGAACATGTCGCCGTCGGGACCGCCCATCACCTGACATAAAAACAAGACAAAGACGCGGCTAGAGTGAGCGTGGAGGATGCGTGCGGGGGCGGGGGGGGGGGGGGTCGTCGGGATGACACGAGACCTCGACAAACTCGGCGGTGAGTTTGAATGCTGACGTCTCAAAGCCAAGGTTCTTGGGAGAGCTGGAAAGGATGAAGCCGAAGTCTATGTGGATGATGTGCCCACAGGCGTCGAGCAGGATGTTGCCATTGTGCCTGAAGGGGGTTTACAAAGTCCAGAAAGGATAAAATAGGCGTCAATCTTTTTTTTTTTTTTTAGCGCAACAGGACTGCAGTTGAGAAAGCAGGGATGCCTCTGGGAAATTTAAAAAGGGGGCCAGTTGGCTCCGTTGTGTCTGAAAAGAGGGCCAAATTCTAAAATAGAATTGATACGGAAGGGCTTCTTTAAAGGACAACCGACATCACTTCTTTGTTTTTTAACTGACATCAGAAAAACGTTTTATAGCATCTAAAATACCCAAAACCCGCAGTATGATATTTTTTGTCAAATGCGAAACACCAATAAAAATGACTTCAAGTGTCCAAAATCTGCAAAAAAAATGATCCTGGAAGTGGCCAGTTTCAGAAGGTCCCGCCCCCTTGTTCGCGATGTCACCCCAAGACGTCTTGCCTTGCTGGAGAATCAAAACAATGGCTTCAGATTCGGAGAATATGCTTTGTTGTTCCTCGTCCAGTTATGAATATGATTCAAATAGTTCTGAAGAAGAAAGCATACATGTTTGCAATCGATTAAATAATTTATTGTGGGTCATTTTGAGGCATCAGGGATGGGAAACTTCATGTCGCACCCAAAAAAGACAGAAAATGGCGACAAAGCCGTGGAAGGAATTAATCAGCCAGTTTCCACAGGCTGATTAATTCCTTACATGGAGCTTTGTCGCCCTGTTCTGCCTCTTTTTGGTCCGACACGAAGTTTTCAGACCAAAGTACAGCAAAATGCATTGACGTGATTGAATCATTGCAATAATGTGTCCTTTTTTCAGTCAGGGGCGTTCCTTCAGTGACGTAGGGTGAGGAATCGTCACCAACTCAAAAACAAGACTTCCGGAATATTCAGTGCGAGTTTTAAAACGTAAAATATAGCTATATGCGGTGGAATCTTTGTAAAATACGCTCAGTAGAAGTCATTTGAAGCGATTTTACAAATTATGGACACAACTTGTCCGGAGGCGTCGGTTGTCCTTTACACAAATTCCATACAAAATATCGCACTAAAGCAACTTACGAACAAATTCACCTTACGAACGACTGCTTGGAACGTATCTCGTTCGTAAGATGGGGAGCATCTGTATCGTACAATAAAAATGTATACTGCAAGGTGGATGATGTATAAAAGGTGAGGTGGCTTTGTACTGACCTGTCCTTGACTTGGAGCAAATAGCAAATGAGGCTGTAGCCAGCACAGCTCTGCACAAAGTTCCTCTGCGCCGACAGGAAAGCTTCGGTGGTGGGGGCGCCGTGTTCTTGCAGGAAGTAGTCCAGAAGAGACAGCTGGCTGTGCTTCTTCACCTGATGCAGCGACACGGCGTTCACCACCGGCTCGATCATGCCGCTGTCCGATGACAGGACCAGGATCTTGTAAGGTTTGATCCAAAGCGGCACACGTTCCGCTTCCCAGATGGACTGAGGAGAAAAAAGGGGGCGGAGTTAGGGGAGGGGCTACGGGATAGCGTAATAATAATAACAATAAACACTGTAAAACCCAACAAGTTGAAAGTACTCAAATTTTTTATGGCAACTGATTACGTCAAAATTTTTGAGTACAGTTTACTCAAAAGTTTTGAGTAACCTGTAACCTGTTTTGAGTAACCTGTACAGGTTACTCAAAACTTTTGAGTAAACTGTACTCAAAATTTTTGACGTAATCAGTTGCCATAAAAAATTTGAGTACTTTCAACTTGTTGGGTTTTACAGTGTAGCAATAATAATTATAATAATAAAACATTTCATTTCTAAGCGCCTTTTAAAACTCTCAACGACACTTTACAGTCACGTAATTTTTTTGTGCGGGTGAGCAGCGGCAGCCATTCGCGCCAGCGTTCACTCTACCCGGAAGTACAAGGTAGCCCATTCTCAATACCTTTTTATATTTTTTTGATTAATGTCATATGAGGAAATTAGAATCGGATTATTCTCATTTTAATGGTTTCCTCTGGGAAATTAATTTTTGGGATACACACTGTCTGGGAACCAATTAAGTTCGGAAGCCAAGGTATCACTATTAAATTATTCCAATAAAAACCACGATGTTAGATTAAAACAAAAATGTTCTCAAAATGATTCGTATGAATTATTGTTGCATTATAGTTAGATTAAAAAGAAAATCTAAAAAAAAGGTCACTTAACCCATTCACTGCCATTCCCGAATGTATTCGGCAATTGAAAAGCATGACGTGGAGCGCCATTCCTGAATTTGTTCGTTTTCGCCGACGGCGACTTACCTTCAACTGCCACAGCACTTGGAAAGCCAGCAGTTCCTGACGCAGATCGTCGCCACATTTGACGATGACGGACAGCAGGCGCCAGGTGGGCATGTGCCCGTAAGGCGAACCCTCGCGGATCCGCCTGTACAAAATGGCCGACGTAAGGGACCGTGCGGCGGGGACGCGAAAAAACAAGCACGCCTACCGAACTTTCTCCTCCCACGGCTCCTTGAGAGCCACGGCCGATGGATCCTCGGGGTCTCGTTTGAAAGTGGTGGGCGTCTGCGCCAGCTGTTCCGACAAACGGCGCCTGCGGAGGTGAGATGTTGACACAGGAACGCGTCGACGTACGCTGCATCAGGAACGTCCGAAGAGATGGAAGCGGAGGACCAACCTGATATCGCCAGCGGCGATGAAAACGGGTTCTTTGCTCTCCAGACTCCCGACGCTATCCACAGAGAACTGACTGATGTTGTCACAGCTAGCATGGACCTCCGGAAGCTGCCGGAATAGGTACACGTTCCTGTCACATAACCGCGATAAACCAGAAAAAAAAACTATGGAGAACCCGAGGGGGAACGGGGGGGGCGCACCTCCACCTGCAGCTCGCCGATGTCGTCCACCGACCAGGCCTCGTCGTCGTTGTCGTAGTTGGGGACGGTGGAGAAGCTTCCGGCGCGCTGCTCTGCGCTCATGCCGCAGTCTGGGAGGTGTTCCACCGAGCGTGTGCTCCTGATGCGGTTCTCGGGTATTCGATCTGGCACGTTGGACGTCTCAAAGTCATCCACCTCTAGAACCTCCACGTAAATGAGGTAAGGTGCCTGTGGATGTCATTTTCCCCCCCCACATTTATTTATCAGTCATGGTATTATAATAGATAGCTAAAGAGATAGCTAGCTAGCGGTTTAACACAGCTGAAGCTGGAACAAAGCACTAACATGGAAAAAAGAGAAATGCTGCCCTCTTGTGGAAAAGAAAAAAAAAACATTGCCAGAGGCTATGTCCAGTGCTTTATCAGCACTTAAGCATGAAAAAACAAAACCCGTACAAATTCGGGAATGGCGCTCAAGGTCATATTTTCAATTCCCGAATAAATTTGTGAATGGCAATGAATGAACTAAGAATGATCAGTCAGTTATTTCCTCGCTAACGGTACCCTCTACTGGAAGTATAGTAAATTGGGTAAAACGTCTTGCATTGCTGGAGAATCAAAACAATGGCTTCAGATTCGGAGAATATGCTTTCTTGTTACACATCCAGTTATGAATAGGATTCAAATAGTTCTGAAGAGGAAAGCATACGTTTGCAATCGATTAAAGAATTTATTCCGTGCCATTTTGAGGCAACACTGGGGGGGAAATGTATCACCAAAAAAGAGGCAAAAAATGGCGACCAAGCTCCGTGTGACGAATTAATCAGCCCGTTTCCATAGGCTGATAAATTCCTTACATGGAGCTTTGTCGCCCTCTTCTGCCTCTTTTTGGTGCAACACGACGTTTTCAGACCAAACAAGTACAGCAAAATGCATTGACGTGAAGGAAGGACTGCTACAATGTGTCCTTCAGAGGCGTTCCTTCAGTGACGTAGGGTGATGACTCGTGACCAACTCAAAAACAAGACTTCCGGAATATTCAGCGTGAGTCTTAAAACGTAAGATATAGCTATATTCGGTGGAATCTTTGTAAAATACGCTCAGGAGAAGTCATTTGAAGCCATTTTACAAATTATGGACACAACTTGTCCGGAGACGTCGGTTGTCCTTTAAATGACTTATTTGAGGCTCCACGGTGAAGCGCTCACCTTATCCTTGGAATTGAGCACGACGGCCTGCGTGTGCGGCACGCGCACAACGTGGTGCTCGAAGGCGGCGGTGGGTAGCCACACGCGAGCGGGAAGCTTGTGGTTGAGCAGCGACAATTCCGAGATGAGCCGTTGGGTCTTCTGCTCTTTGGTGGGCAACGTGGCCAGACGCCTGCCAATGCCCATCAGAGACTTGATGAAGTCGCGCTGCGGCGCCAGGCGCACGGGCTACGGAAGGAGCAGAGGTGCGGAAGAATGACAAGTTATGGGAGTGTTGGTTTTTTTTGTCGCAGCAAAAAATTGCAAATGGGTGACAAATGGCCACTTTTCAGATTGTCGCATTGTGACCAAACTAAAAAATGAAGAAAATAACTGAAAACACATTTTTTTATGACAAAATAAAAAAATGATTATGAATTGAACAGAAAACAAAGAAAATAAATGGAAAATAACCTTTTTGATGACAAAAACAAAAACAAAACTACTTATGGACAAAAACAAAGAAAATTACAGGAAAAAAAATTTGATGACAAAAAAGGAAAAAACACTGGTTATTAACAAAAACAAAGAAAATAAATGGAAAACATTTTTTTTAATGAGCCAATTGTGGCCTGATCGGAGCGTGGCTTGTTCCTTTCATTGACAAGGCCAAACAACTCCCTCATTAAAACCCTGTGATTGTCACACCCACAAGAAAACAACAACAACAACACACCCACATCCAGGAAGAGGAAGAAGGAAGAAAAAAAAAAAGGGAAGCGGCGGCAAAGAACCAGAAACGAAACGTCAGCTTGATCGCCGGCGGCGCCCTTTTCCCCCCCACAATGCAGGACGTACGGGAGCTCGAGTTGCAAAACTTACGGCAGGGCTAACAACGTCAACCGAATCCATGCTGGGAGTTTCCTGAAGGTTAGAGGTCAGAGGTCAACAACTAAGCCTCCTGCCTCACAATTTCCTGCTTTCTAATTGGTCACGCCGAGTCTTTCCTTCGACTTTCGGAGCAGAGGAGGGACGCAACTATTTGCTGGTCACGTACGCAGATGAAGATATTATAAGCGCCGGTGCGTATGTGGAACTGCCGCAACTTGGAATTGAAGCGGATTTACGTGGGACAGGAGATGTGAGACAATCTTTCTTCGTCAATGGATGCTACAGCTTTGTGTTTGCTTTAAACATTTAGCAAGTAGCAGACGTACACATGATCGTACACATTCACCATGACGTCCCTGATCCACTGGTTAAAAGGACCTTATGATCCTCACCTCTGTCGCAGCTTGGTATTGAAGCGGATTTACGTGGGACAGGAGATGTGAGAAAATCTTTTTTCGTCAATGAATGCAACAGCTTCGTGTTTGCTTTCAACATTTAGTTTATAGGAGACGTGCAGATTTTACAACGACGTCCCTGATGCACTGGTGAAAACGAGGTTTTGATCCTCTCCTCTGTCACGGCTTGGAATTGAAGCGGATTTACATGGGGCAGGACGTGAGGCAATCTCTTATTGTCAATGAATGCTACAGCTTCGTGTTTGCTTGCAACATTTAGCTTGTAGCAGACGTGCACATTTCACCCTGACGTCCCTGATTCATTGGTGAAAAGGACGCTTTGATCGTCTCCTTTTTCATGCAACAAATAGGGTGCAGAAATTGCTTAAGATTGACTGACTGTGTCTTTGTGTTGTCATATTGTTTGTTGTTGTTTTGACTTCAAGATGGCGCCGCGAGAGTGGCTGCCTTTACAGCAGCTCGTGTATTTGGTTTTTCTACTTCTTCTTTTCCTTCCATCACTTTGCTGCTGTAAAACTTACATTTTTCCAATTCGAGACTAATAAAGGTTTATCCAATCTAATCTATTCGAATTAATATTTCTGATATAGGGTTTGAATAGACAGCCAGATAGCTAATAGATAGCAAATAGATAACCAGCTACGTAGCCAGATAGATAGCCAGCCAGGTAGTAATCATAATCATAACAACCATCATAATAATCATCATCATAACCATAATAACATAATAACAATATACTAATAATATACAAATAATATACTGATAATAATAATCTATTATTTATATGGCTACCTAGATAGCTGTATATCTATTCGCTAGCTAGCTTTCTATCTATTTGAGTTACTTCCGGGTTGAGTGAACGCCGGCGCGTGTGGCTGCCGCTGCTCAAGTTTGACTAGCTGATAAAAGCTTATCAGTTCCCTGTGAGGACATTTTGTTAGCATGTGAAGAAAGTGGAGCAAGTTAGCTAGCTACAATTGCGATAATCACGATAACGCGACGTGGTCACCTCACCTCGTCGTAGCTGCTTTCCACTTTGGGGTTGCTCGCCGTCCTCTTGAGGTTGCTGCTCAGGCTGACGGCAACGGCGGCGTCTGATTTGGAGCGTTGGTGCGTGCGTTTGGAAGGCGACAGGCCGTGTTCGGCGGTGGGCGCGGTGGCGCAGAAGGCCGTGAGCGTGAGGGGGTCTCGGCGGGCACGGGCGGCGGCCGGCTTGAGCTGGTCGGACAGGATGAGTTTACGCAACTTGGCGCCTCGCGAGTGGCGTTGCGTGGAGATGTGCATGTCGGACGAGTACGCCGCCAGCAGCCAAACGCATTGCAGGCTGAAGGAGATGCTCTGTCTGCAGCGATGCACCTGAAGGACAGCCGCATGGGTTTGAATTGCATGCAAATGAATATCTATTGTATTTTACAGTAAAGTCTCGTTATATCGATATTCAAGGGAGTCCGAAAAAATATCGATATAACCAGGACTATCGATATATCCGACCCTGTTTGCATGTAATTTTCTCCGTGCGTGCATAGAAATAGTATCGATATAACCGGGACTATCGATATATCCGATATCGATATAACGAGACTTTACTGTATTTTGTACAGCCGCCCCCATTTCAAGCTCAGATAACTCCAGACTCATATAACTTTGGAATTAACACTTTTTTACTGATGAAAGAAGACAGGTTAGGGTTTTTTTTTACGCTGAATCGAATGCATATGTAGTCCTAAAACTCAATAATCTGTGGGTCCTGGAATTCACGTGACAATGACAAAAACCCTGGCACTAGGGTAAACAAACTTTTGGCACATGGTCTGGTAGTGAATGAGTTAATCGAAAGGGAAAAAAAACTATTTTATTTTTATGTATTTGTTATTGTTTTATTTTTTGTCCCAAAAATTGGAGCTGTTATTTTGGGTCATATTGACCAGCCATTGCGGTGCAAAAATGTTTTTCTTAGCGATCAAATCAAGGCTTGTTCATCATTTCTCTCACCTTTAAGTGTTGTCATATTATTTTTGTATATTGTAACCGAAACTATGATTTTTTTTAAAATCATAACATATTTACAGCATTTATCTTTTGCGCTATAAAAATCACTTGTGTGTTATTTTGTACAGCTGCCCCAATTTCATGCTCAGATAACTCCAGACCCATATAATTTAGGAATTAACATTTTTTTCTAACTTCTTTTTTTCTTCTAACTTTTTTCTTCTTTTTTTAACATTTTTTTCTGATGAAAGAAAATAATATCCGGTTTCTTACGATGCATTGAATGTTTATGTAATCCAAAAACTCAATATTCTGTGGGTCCTGGAATTTGAGTGAAAATTACAAAAACCCTGGCACTGGAGTGGACACATTTTTGCACATCGTCTGGCAGTGAATGAGTTAAAGGACAACCGACGTTTCTGGACAAGTTGTGTCCATAATTTGTAAAATGGCTTCAAATGACTTCTACTGAGCGTATTTTACAAAGAATCCACCGCATATAGCTATATTTTACGTTTTAAGACTCGCGCTGAATATTCCGGAAGTCTTATTTTTGGGTTGGTGACGAGTCCGTACGTTACGTCACTGAAGGAATGCCCCTGACCGAAAAAAAGGACACATTGTAGCAGTCCTTCATCACGTCAATGCATTTGGTTGTACTTGGCTGGTCTGAAAACTTCGTGTAGCACCAAAAAAGAGGCAGAAGAGGGTGACAAAGCTCCATGTAAGGAATTAATCAGCCTGTGGAAATGGAAATGGGCTGATTAATTCCTTACAGGAGCTTTGTCGCCATTTTCTGCCTCTTTTTGTGCGACATGTCCCGCCCCCAGATACCTCAAAATGGCATGGAATAAATTCTTTAATCAATTGCAAACATGTATGCTTTCCTCTTCAGAACTATTTGAATCATATTCATAATTGGACGAGTAACAAGAAAGCATATTCTCCGAATCTGAAGCCACTGTTTTGATTCTCAAGCAAGGCAAGACGTCTTGGCGTGACGTCACGAACTGGGGGCGGGACCTTCTGAAAGTGGCCACTTCCGGTTTCAAATTGAAGTACTTTGTAGACACTTTAAGTCATTTTTATTGGTGTTTTGCATTTGACTAAAAATATCATACTGCGTGTTTTGGGTATTTTAGATGCTATAAAACGTTTTTCTGATGTCAGTTAGGAAACAAAAAAGTGACGTCGGTTGTCCTTAAAAGTACAAATGTTGGAAGAGCGCGTGTACCCACCACGTAAGGTTTGATGGCATCGCCGACGTGCTCGTCCATGTGCACGTACATGTTGAGGAGCTGCGGCAGGAAGAAGTCGACGTCGTCGTGCGGGAAACTGAAAAGTCGGTTACCGATGTAAGCCTGCACGCCAGGCTCCTTGGAGTTGTGCAGGTAGGAGATGGCCATGGATACATCAAAGAGTTTGGATTCAAACAGGCGCAGGAGCCATGATTGTTTGGATGGATTGGGGCGTCGCCGCCGCCGACCCCCCTCCGCCCAATTTTCTTCATCCTGGTCTCGGTCTTGGTCGGCTCCGGGCGGCCCGTCGCCTTCGCGGGCTGGGTCGGTATGTCTTATTTTAAGCTTGTGCAGGACTTCCCGACACGCCCTCTCAGCCGCCGCCGCGTCGATTAGAGGGCCCACGCCATCGCCCGACGTTACTTCGCCCGCCCCCTCGCTGATAACGCCCAGTGGAGGAGTGCCGGCGGGGGCGGGGCCCGGGCGGAGCGACGAGGGGCTGTCGTGTTCCGAAGTGGCAGGGGAAAGCTCCTCCTTCTTTTCCTCCATTGAGAGCGACGGCAGGGAGGCTCCGCCTACCTCCACTACAGTATGCACACACATGAGCAGGGTTGGTTACAATGTCGAAACGTATAAAAATCTATCTATTAGCTAGCTAGCTAACTTTCTATCTATTTGAGTTATTACGGGATGAGTGAACGCTGGAGCATGTGGCTGCCACTGTTCACCCAGAGAAAAACGTGTCCTATGACTGTAAAGTGACATTGAGAGTTTTGAATGTCTTATTATTATTATGAAAATTATAAAATTAAATGTATTATTATTATTATTATTAAAATGTCTTATTATTAAATAAAATGTCTTATTATTATTATTATTAAATAAAATGCCTTATTATTATTATTATTTAAAAAATGCCTTATTATTCAATAAAATGCCTCATTATTATTATTATTATTATCATTAAATAAAATGTCTTATAATTACCTAAAATGTCTTATTATTATTAAATAAAATGTCTTATTATTATAATTGGATTGGATTGGATATGCCTTTATTAGTCTCACAGTGGAGAAATTATTATGATGATGATGATTATTCCTCAGCTCAATTTGGTCAATCCTTCAAAGTTGTCCGACAGGTTGGAGAGTTGATTTTTTATGGGGGGGATAAAATTCCAAATGACGCCATGAGAATTGTAATACATCATAAACAGTTGTGAGTGGCCAAAACCCCAAAATAAGATGAAAAGGCACAAAAATATATTTTATTGACTACTACATTTAAATCACAAACCATTTGGGGTTTGTTATTTTTTCTACATTTCCTTCCCATGGGTTTTTGATAGTTCATTTTTGACAATTTTCATCCAAAAAATAAGCTGAAAAGGCATAAAAACAAACATTTTCTTGACTACTATAGTAGAAGTAATTTGAACTGATATAAATTATGGACACAACTTGTCTGGAGGAGTCGGTTGTCCTTTAAATCAAAAGGTAATTGGGGAAATTGATGTGTGTCGGGTGTTGATATGTTGCTTATTTATGTCTTACTGCACATCCCATGCAAAAGCAGCCGAGAAGCATCAGAATCTATTGTCTTGCAGTGGCTCAGTCCATTTGGTAAAGGGACAGTGGAATTATGACACAAACTTTAAACGGGTTGCTGCTTAGGCAACGGTAACCATGAGTCCATGTAACTGGGTCGGTCATATTGGTTCCAAACACAAATTGAACCGTCCACAGCTGAGACCCAGACAATCGATTCTCCATCACATTGGCCTATTTTATTGTGGAATAAAACCATTAATTGACATTTCTAGCATTCATTTGCAAATTAATAAATAAAATCAAGCTCAGTGAAAACTGCTGCTCAATGAAAAAGTTATTTCGAGCTTTGGACGTCGCTAATTCTCGTGATGCGAACGCGGTTATTATTTCATCACTAGATTGTGAGCGGACATTTTAGCAAACTCTCGGCTCAACTCGATTGACCAAAGATTTAGCCATATTTTTCCAATACCTCGAAAACGGGCCATTTAAACAGAGGACATTTTGGGACTTTTCTCGGCCCTCGAGACAAAAAAAATGGACTAGTCGCCTGTCGATCATCATGACGGCTCCGTGGACTGGACGCGTGACCGAACTGAACATAAATATGACATTCAAATCAGCTGATTGTGCTCTCAGAACTCCACATCAACACGCCTTTGTGGGCTAGCAGATGACATGAACACACGTTGAGCATCGAGTATTCATCGGATTAGCACAAGTGGTGGCTAGTTGCTAGCAATCGGCTAGCCTGAGTGTCTGCGCCTGCGGGCGACTGTAAGGGCTGCTCCGGGGAGGCTATTTAGCCTCTCCGGCGTTAGCCAACTGTTGCTATGTATGTCGAATAAACGCTCGAGCTAGCTAGGAAATTAAAAGCTAAGCGAACGTTGATTGAGAGGTGTGACGTGTTTGCGGACAGCTTGCTCGTACCTTGTTGAAATCTGGCGGCGGTCAATAGTGTCGTCAAGTCAACTTTGTCGCTCCATTGATGTTGCCGACTGGTCACAGACGCAGAGGATAATAGCCATTCTCCGCTAGAGGGAGACACGCTTTTTTATGTGCCTCGCCACTCCTTCTTTTACACGCCTATTTCGCCGCCATGTTGGTCCGGTCAAAGTTCTAGCAACGTGTTTGTGTCAGAATAAAAATGAAAAAATAAAATGTTCTTTACCGTATCAAACTGTGCTTCTCAAACCGAAAAAAAACATTGCCTCTCTAAGTAGCAACATGATGAAAAACTTCATAATACAAGGACATTGTAAGGCTAAGTGTGTAAGCATTCATTCAACCCGGAATAACTCGAAGAGAAAATTAGCTGGCTAGCTAATCGATAATTAATAGCTAGCTAGCAAATAGCATATATATATAGCTAGCTTGATAGCCAGATAGCTAAATGATCATATTGTACAATAGTATTGGGCATCGGGTTTGTTTTGACGAAACACGGATTCTTCGAGCACCTCTATAATAACGACTGCCCCAAACATGTGGCTGCCGCTGCTCACCCACAGAAAAATGGATCCTGTGACTGTAAAGTGACCTTGAGAGTTTTGAAAGGTGTTTATAAATGAAATGGATTATTATTATCATTATTATTATTATTATTAAAACAAGAAAAGTATAGAAACAACAGAAAATTCAATTCAATTGAATAAAATGTTTCACAATTTTTGACTTGTCGGACGATGGTCCACAACATGCGTGCCACGCCACTTTGGACAGACGAAATAATGTAACATTTATAGTACTTTCAGTTTATTCAATGAAAATACAGTAAAGTCTCGTTATATCGATATCGGTTATATCGATAGTACTGCTTATTACGATACTATTTCTATGAACGCAAGGAGAAAATTTACATGCCGCAGGATCGGATATATCGATATTTTTTCCGACTCCCGAGAATATCGATATATCGAGACTTTACTGTATCATTTGTTGAAAGTGACCGGAATATCGCCATTATATCCGTCAATGACACTGATTTGTTCGTAGGATTTAAACAAAACCTGATGATCTTGAAGTGAAAAGTCCAGATCAAGTCTAATTCACAGGCACCCGAAGAAGACGCGTGGAATATTTGGGCGTGGGGTCACAGCCAGATGTCGGAAGTGCAGTCTCCCCCGGGGTATCTCAGCTCGTGAGCCAGTGCCGGACCGCCAGGCTCCTTACCAAAGTCCACAAGGAACTTCTCGTTGGGGGTGAGACCCCCCTTCAAGGTGTCCACGTCGATCTGCATCATTACTGATCCCTCCCTCCAAAAGACATTAGCAATGTTAGCCTCGTCATGGCCCAAAGTCATAAAAACTGATTAAAAAAAAACACATTGTATGTGAAAAAGGATGAGAAATACACTAACCGGACCATTTCAGGGTAGAACTGTTTGTCCCAGCCGCTGTAGAGTGATGTAGTTACATATAGCCTTTGACCATCCAAACTTAACTGTAACATCTGAGGGCTACCGTAGACTCGCTTCCCCTAGACACACATTAGACTACAGATTACTAGCGACCATTGCTGACCAACTACCAGGTAGATTGAGAGATCAACTGATAGGTCGACGGAGTGTATAAGTACTAAGATAGACAACAGATAACTTGACAGAGAAATTGTTGGATACAGTAGGCAGATAGACAAAGATGGATGACCGCTAGCTAGATAAATAGTTAGCCAGGAGGGTTGAGGGCAGATAGGCAAAATGAAAAATAGTTCTGTCTGAGAGACCTGAATAAAACGGGGATGGGGCTGTGGTTGGTTTTCCGGGTCCTCGAGAACTCTGACTGGTCCATCATTGGTGATGCTGCCTCCCAAAAACACCTGCCGCCAAACAGACGGAAAGTAAGAGTCTCACAAAGGGCTTCGCCTGCTGATATCCTGTCACGTGATCGGCTACCTGTCCAACCAGTCGAGGGTTCCTGGTGTCGCTAATGTCATACTGTCTGATGTCACCATGGAGCCAGTTGCTGAAGTAAAGGAAGCGGTCATCCAAGGAGATCAAGATGTCAGTGATCAGGGCTACATACATATGGACAGGTGTTGGACAGTGGGGACAAACGGACAAACCAACAGCTTTGGTGGGTGTTGATGCAAACCTGGCATTTCAGGCAGCATCCATCCTTCAACTTTCTTACTGGGAACACTGATGACCTTTTCTGCAGCCCACTTCCCTGTCTGAAGGACAACATGGAACGTGGAACATATAACATGGCGAAAAAGGACATACATTAAAGTAACTGTGGAGGAGGCTGGCAGCGTCAAAACCAGATAGGGGCCAACTGGTCCAGGTCTTGTCACGTTGAACGTATATGTGGGGCCTTATAGGTCTAGTGGTTAGCGGATTGCGCGATGGATTGCTTGCTCACTGTTGCTCTATAGAACCGGAACACGCTCCCCTTCAGAGCGCAGCCCACAAAACCTTCAGTGGCGTTTGGGTCATGGAGAAAGCGGATTTCAAGAGGAATAGCTCCCTCTTCTCCCAGATCCAACGTCTGCACCCTCTTGTGGGTGGTCCAATCCCACACGTGGAGAGAAGTCCCATAATGGCCTGGAATGACAAGGAACTCACATTGGCCCTTATGGGCAAGCTTCAGATGCTTACTAGGTGCCTACTATAACTTCAAACTGCCAGGTCCAGATTTCAGATTTCTAGTACATTGGTTCTTAAACTGGGTTCGATCAAACCCTAAGGGTTCGGTGAGTCGGTCTTCAGGGTTCGGCGGATCCTCCTCCGCAGAGGTCCACCCCTCAATCTAGTCTGCAGTTAGTGAGCACGGTCATTGAAAGAAGGGTTCGATGAATGAACAGATGAAACTACTGGGGTTCCGTTCCTCTCACAAGATTAAGAACCACTGTTCTAGTATCTGAACCTCAATCTGTCAAGCACTGATTTTGGACTTCTGGAAATCTGTAATATCCTGATTTGGGAGAAATATCAAATCCTACCCAAGCTATGAGGACCTGGTAGTATACTTGTGTTAACGGAGAGCAGTCTACTAAAAAGAACAACAGAATACTCTTTAAAGGTCTTGAGAGTGGGGCATTTTTGTCAATGAAAGACATTAGGGCAAGGTTCTCCTTGTCTTTGTTCTTACCTTCTGCGACATGAGCGGGATTGAACCCATTCACAAGGGCTTTGGGGGCCCCCCACTCGCTGCTGATCATCACGTTGTGGCGAGGCTGGTACCAAAAGTCATAGCCGAAGGGAGCCGCTTCACCAGGCTGCTCCCAGTTGCCGATAATGTCAAATGTCTCACCATCCAGTAGCACAAAGCCTCCTGACAGGCCAACAGAGAAGGTGAGACCCAAAATCTGTAGCAGCCTAGTGGTGCCGCTCTAACCTTTGCCGCCTCCGGATGGATCACCCATACAACTGATCATGATCTGACCGCTGCCAAGGCAGTGAGTCGTGTGGGGGTTGGCCAGTCCACATTTCCAGTACAGGTCCACCGGCTCCACTGTCTGGGAACAAAACAAGGGCTGCGGTGCTCCGATAACTTTCTAAGAACCGCCTTACTCAGTGGCCAAGAGACCAGGACACGCGGATAGAAAACATTTTAATAAAACTATTTCAAATGGCCATTGTACTTTTTATGACCTTGTTTATGTGACTGACTAACAAAGTCCATCAGGTCCCCACAAGAGGACTGCAAAATCATTCTCAGAGAAGTAAAAGAGTCAAAGAAGCGATTTTTATAAAACAGCTCAATCCTTCACTAAACCGATATGTTGGTTTGAGGTTCAATTTGGATCGTTCGTACAACAGCTTACTTAGGCAACATAGGATTAGTAATGCTGATGAGGTGATACCGGAGCAAGTGGGGCAATGAGGTCAGTCATAAGTCAGGACAATAGGAACAATCAGTGGAGCCGCAGGGAGTAGTCCTCTGCTCCCCCCAACCCGAGAGCAGGGACCTATCATAGCAGTGTCCAGCACCGCCATGTCTAGACAGTAGGGATATATATATAGGGCCGATACTACCAATAAGACTTTAGTTTGCTGAAGAAGCATCTTGGATAAGAAGCGAAACGTCCGACACCTTCAAAAAAGTACAGATGACGGCTGAAGAAACCATTTTATCGATTCTCAGAGAAGAGCTAGTAGACCAAATCTTTGACTAGTAGACCAAAATCTAATCACTAAAGGAGACTGGCAAACGCCTAACATATCGATTAGCACAGAGCTTGGCTGTCAAGAGCAACTTTATTCGAAACAGGCACGGCAAGTAAAAATCAGTCGCTGTTTGTATGGCAGACCTTGTGGAGTCTGGGTTTCCTGGGATCGGTGCCCACATCGACCACGTAGATCCGAGAGGAGATGAGGGCGGGCAGGATAAGGCGATTACGCTTCTTGGACGCGTCGCCGAAGCAGCTGCTGCAGGCATTCCAGCCACTGTGGTGGAGCTCGTCGTTGACGTTTGGCATTGGAAGGCGGTGGACGACCTACAAAACATTGCAGTAGGCTTGGAACGTTTGGGGGATGTTTGTTTAGACTTGATAACTTTCTGTGCATGTGGACTGATAACTTAATGATGTTCTACTAACTGTTGAAATGACCTGCTTTCTCATTGCAAAATTGGATATGAACATCTCCTTTGGACAAAACAACAGACATTGACAGTATGCTAGACTGTGTCACCTTTGTATTAAATGAACCTCAATTCAAATGCTCCAACTCTTTCATGCCCTACAGAGAAGTTTAAAACCCGATAGAAAACAAAACAAAACAGAGGAACGTCAGAATGACATTTACGGCAGCAACTTCACCTGGCAGTAGGATGAAGATTCTGGGTCCACGTCCACGGTGGCCAGGTAATCGGCCTGGCGGATGGATGTGTTTCGGTAGATGCACGGAAGATATACGATCTTCTCGCGATCACCTTGAAACACATGCATGTCATGACACACACACACACACACACACACATGCTGACTGACGTCCCCACATGGACACTCACCCTTCATAGCGTCGAGTGGGCTTCGGTACCCCGGTCCACATCCTGAACAACCAGCTGCGCACAAAAAAGGGCAAAAGGTCACTAAACGGGAAGTAGCAGCTGTGGCCCAGTGTGACCTCTGACCCTATTCTCACTGGATAGGGGCATGCCAGCGGTTGACTGTTGGAATGGATTTGAAAACTCCAGAAAAATGAGGCGCCATCCAGTAAATGAAAGGGAGGCGCATAGGGGCTCCGTTCCCCTTTCTGAGAGTAAACGTATACATCCATTGTTTTGCACTGCTAGCATGCTATGTGCTAATTGTTATAAGTCCTTTGTTACGGCTGTAGCCATTATGAAAGCACTCTAAACCTGGTAAAGGAATATTTGGGATTGAAAATGGACAAACTAGTACTGTTATCCAAGCTGAAAGGGGAAATGTTGGACTTTTGAAGAGATGTAGGCTGACGAGACACAAATCACGTGTTCACGGCGCTTTTTTTTTTTTACGACACAGTGATACCTTGGCTTACGAACTTAATTGGTTCGTAGTGTGAAAGGTGAAGTGTGTATCCCAAAAATTACTTTCCCATAGGAAACCATTAAAATAAGAATAATCCATTCCCAGGTCCCCTTAAAACAGAATTTTCTGCTTCATAATCTTCTAAGCCTTAAAATTACACAAAATATACATTATTCTATGTATAATAAATGTGCTATGGTATTATAATTAAATAAATAAACTGTACTATATAATAAAGTCATTTTATTTACCTTTGTGATGGTCGATGGCTTGTTGGAATGGAGTGGGCGGTTTCATCAGCATTAAACACTTGATGAGGAACGTAACCTTCTTCTTTCACCATCTTGAGGAATGATCCCTTGTAGGTGCTTTCTTTGTGATAATTGTATCTAGTTCCTCATCAATAGTGTTCTGTTTTGCTGGGTTGATAGCTTTTTGCATCAAGTGTACAGATGGCTGGTGCGGGTTGTTTGTGGAGCCTGATTGATTGGATATTTTAACCTTGCAGTCTACACTCTACATTTGAACTATCAAAGTTGAAACTCTCACTGTCGTCTGCCTGTCTCTTTAATGTTTAAACCACCCCCCTTCACTCCTGCGTTCTTGACCAATAACGTGGCTTTAACCGAAGACTGGGGGCGGGGAATAGAGGACAAAAACTGTCGGCTGCCATTTTGTTGTTAGAAGAACGGGCCAGTTCGCGAACGACACATCACTCATTCAGGCAGCTCCGTGTACGAAAAAAGTTCGTATGCCAAGGTAAAGTTTTCATAAATGTAACGTTTGTAAACCTAAAAGTTCGCAAGCCAAGGGGTTTGTTTACGGAGGCATCACTGTATTTTGTTAAATTTGGCTTCTCTTGCAAACCGTTCAGTGCCACAAAAAACTAGATCAATCCCGTTACCCTCCAATTCAACAAGTGTTATGTAAGTTAGGGCTAAATATTAACCAAAGTTAAGCACTTGGCATCGCAAGAGGCACTTGGACTAAAGACAACAACGTAAGCGCCCACCTGGGCATGAACAAATGAAGACAGCAGTTCTTTTTCTCCCGACTCAGCTTCTTTATCTATCTGCGCGTATACGGCTTCAAGTTTGGAACCATTCAAGACTGTGGAGTCACACATTCCCTACGTCCAACTTCACACACCGAGTCCTTTAAATTGTGCATTTTCAGCCAAATGAAATTCACTTCAGGCTCTACAAGACCACGTGAGGCATCCCAGCTCACATTAACTTGTCCGACTTAGCCGCAGTTTATGAATCCCATATGAGGAGGAGCCTTTGAAGTTGTCCAAGGAGCCAGCTTGTAAAATTCCTTCCAGGATTTGAAAACCATGTGAGGTTGAGTCGCAACAGAGACCTTTACACGGCCGAACAATGCAAACGACGCAGCCTGTGAATTTAGGCATCGCCGTTATCATGTGGTCCCCATGGAGTGTGGGGATTTTGGCCATTCATATTTCGTTACTTGGTAAAGTTACTTCTTCTCCACAAACTTCAATTCATCCAGAATTCTTCAGCCCGGATCATCACCAGAACCTCATCCTTTCACCACACCACCCTCGTCCTCCAAGAGCTCCACTGGCTCCCGGTCAAATATAGAATAAACTTTAAAATTCTTCTTTATACATTCAAAGCTATGCATAACCTCCCCCCCCATACCTATCTGACCTTCTTCAAATTTCTATTCCCTCGTTCCCTCAGATCCTCTTCCTCCCTCCACCTCTGAGTGCCCCCCGTGCCCGTCTCAGCACGACGGGGGACAGAGCTTTCAGCTGCTCTGCCCTCAAACTATGAAACTCACTTCCAGCTATTTAAAATTGCATTTTCTGTGTACCTCTATCTCTTGTTTCTATTTATAATTGTATTTTATTTATTGTATTCTATTTTGTGATTGTATTTTATTTATTATAGTACCTATGGTTTTCTGTGACTGTAAAGTGTCCTTGAGGGCTTTGAAAGGCACTTAAAATAAAATGTATTATTATTAGTAGTAGTAGTAGTAGTAGTAGTAGTAGTAGTATTATAGAGAATAGACAAAATAGAAGTTATCATATTTAAAAGTTTCAAGGTTAGTTAGCCGCCGAACACAAGGCCCACAATGGAAGCACAGAAAATCTGGGGTCAATCTGAGGTGAACAGACAGAGCCTGTTAACCTGTCATTTTCATGTCCGAATATCTCTGACACATCATTAAAGTAAAAAGGGAAAAAAAAAATATTTTCAATCAGAATTTTGTCCTCACAGTGCTAACACTCTCCAAAAATGTTAGCATCTAATCATCAACACTGGACAAAACCAAGAATGAGCAATGCAAATTAGCATTTTGTTGGGTGCTCTGGAATCACATAGTTTAACAGCTTGTTAGCGTGTGTTCAAAGGTCATCTATGAACAACAAAAATCGGGCACTAGGCTTGTTGAAAGAAAAAAAACAGGATGCGACAATATGACCCCAATTAAAGTTTACACACGATGTATCGGGATTGTGACACTTATGCAAACCCCCCTGCCTGTCCCCATTTGTACACAGAAAAGACAGAAAAGTGCACAAAATCACAGAACTTCCTATTTAGTGTGACAAGCTGTCTTGTGGTGTTGCATTTGCAGAAGGTCCACTCACCCATGTCGTTGTTTTCTGATGTTCAACGCACAACCGCACACGCATACAGAAGCTGGGTGCCTCACACATATTGATTCGAGGCCATGCTCCACCAATGAGAGAGCAGGGGGTGGGCCTACAGCACTCTTTGTTATTTAGGAGGCAGGCGGAGCTCCGAGCGAGAAGACAAACTCTGCTTCAGAGGTCACTTTTGGATCTGGAGTTGGGTGATAAATTGTGGAATGAAACAACCAGATGTTTTATTCTGTGACCATTTGTCAACATGTGCATGTGAGCGAGATCTTTTCAATGTTGCCAAATCCCGTCCCTACACATTTTTTGTCAGATACACTGGTTGAAATTTCAGAGCCATTTCTAAGTTACAAAAGACAGGGTCAAATAAAAGGCAGCCAGATTGCAACAAGCACAAACGGCAACAGGTGAACAGCGCTACACTGACTGTGATTAGACGCGCAGATAATCATAATAATAATCCATTTTATTTCTAAGCGCATTTCAAAACTCTCAAGGACACTTTACAGTCACAGGATATTTTTTTCTGCGGGTGAGCAGCGGCAGCCACACGCGCCAGCGTTCACTCAACCCGCAAGTAACATAAAGTATGGACAGTTAGGGGTGTGCAGTTTCATGGTGAAAACAATTTTTGATTTTTTTTCCTTTTCTTTTCATTATTAAAGAAACAGAAATGTAAGCAATCTTCATAAGTTCAGACCATTTCTTGCTATGAATCCTTTTAACTCCTTCACTGCCAGACAATGTTCAAATAGGTGTCCACTCAAGTGCTGGGGTTTTTGTCATTGTCACTCGAATTCCAGGACCCACAGAATACACTGTATTGACTTTTAGGACTATATAAACATTGATTACAGCGCTAGAAGCCTTAGACTCTCTTCTTTCATCAGAAAAAAATAGTTAATCCCTAAATTATATGGGTCTGGAATTATATGAGTTTGAAATGGGGGCATCAGTACAAAATACTATACATATTGGTTTATATAGTGCAACAGCTGAAGCTGGAACAAAGCGCAAACATGGACAAAAGTGAAATGCTGTCCCCTCGTGGAAGGAATGGAGTTATCTGATCTCGAAATGGGGGCAGGTTAGCATTAGCTTCCAGTGAAACAGTCGACCCAGCGGAAATGCGTCTGGTGACATAAACACAAAGTACTGTATGAAGTGCTGCCGCTTCAAATGAAAATGCTTTTAATGCGGCTTGATCACCCCAATTACCACGGTAATGAAAATCTGGCTAGCTTATGTTGATCTACGAAGAACATGAAAAGATGATTGACAGTTGACGATCTACCTCATAGAAATCCTTGACAAAAGCCTGCAGCGATTGTTGGTCATAAAAAGATTTTATAGTGGAAAAACAGGAAATGTCATTCAAGTGTCGCATCGGCCCCGGCCACTATAACCATGTGACCTATGATGACAATGTCAGGTGACTGACATTCCTTATCCAAATAACAGAAATGATGACATCATGATTTTGACCTTTGACCTCATTGATCATCTTGCGGAAATTAGCATTCACATTTATCAACAAGTCCATGCTAACAAAGTCGCACTAACATTTACATGGAACATTGATTGGTCAGCTGTCCTTGAATGGGTGAGCTTTTCGCAAAAGTACCCTAGTTTGGAAGCTAGATGCTAAGAGTTAGCCTGGAAGGTTTGTCCGTGTGCTTCAACAAATTTCTCACAAGTTTAGAACATCAATTGAGAACGTCGCAGCAATGTTAGACACTTGGAGACTTTCAAGTCGTGCAGTCCTATTGGTTATCTGGATTTCGGTTCCTTGAAAGATCTGGAACAACCTTCAGCTCTGTTCCATTAGTTGGGGCTCATCTTGGTTTGTCTGCGCAGACTCAGTCCTTGTCTCCGTCCTCGTCTTCATGGTTATCTTCCACTCGTCACCGACTTCCTCTCCAATCATGATCCTGGTCTCCCTTCGCTCTTTCGTGGCCTCGTTCCTGTCCTCATTCTCCTTTTCTTCACTCTCTGCCTCCATTGTCAGAAGATGGTCTCCTTGGTCTATTTTGGTATTTAACCCTGGTTCTTCTGACTCCAGGATGCCTGTCTCTTTGTTCTCTTCCAAGGTTTTAGCGGTATCTCCATGTGGTTCTTCCGCCTGAACTTCCATCTGTATGTTGTCTTCACCTTTCTTTCGAAGTTTTATTTTGGTGTTCGCTCTTGGTTCCTCTTGAGTGTCCCCCTCTTTACTGTCTTCGGATTTCCCTGCAGATGTATGGTCATCTTCAGAGTCCTCCGCATCCTCTTTATCTTCCGCTTCCAAGACGTCTAAAACATCTTCAGAAGGCAGCAGTATATTTTCAAGTTTCTCCAAGAGCTTCTGCTGGTTGTCCTCTGGGTCGGGACCTTCCTTGGGGGAGTCTGTCGATGTCAAGACACCCGAAATCTCAAAAGCTGTAACCCACGGCTCCCGATGGTCCCTAAGGAGCGTCAAGGCTTCAGTTGTCCAACGGACTAGCATTTGAACGACGGTGTCTTGCACTTTTCCTGGCGCATCCACTTCGGGCTCCTTCTGGTTATCAGTGCTGAACTTGTTCCAACGAGCCCGGAGAAAACGCTTTAGAGCCGGTTTTAAGCCGAGGTCCAAAGGCTGCAGCAGGAGGGAACATCCATCAGGAATCACAGCCGGAAGAGTGCCCGAGCCGCTCAGGTGGCTGAGGGAAATGTCTCCCACGTGGTCGTGGTGCTGGTCCAACACCAACATGGACTTCCCGTGCTGAACCCGTCCACAAAGATATTGAAGCCAAATCTTTTGAGTCCAGACCTTGAAGGCAATTGCAGCGGATGGGTTCAGAGAAGTGACTTCAAGCACAACAAAGTCAGGCAGCGTTTCACCCTCCAGCGGTCGGCTGGTTAGCACCAAGGCGGGAAGCATGGTTCCGTCGGCCAGAGCCGACAGACACACGGTGACCAGCGGTTCAGATCCCGTAAATTGCAAAGCCTCGGCATGCAACTGCCGGTCCTGAAAGCTCCTGTGATCCACAAACAAGCATAACTCATCCACGACGGCGATTGAATTTTCGGGGAGGTGGTGAACCCGAATCACTCTATGAGTAAACTCCCTGAAGGACTGAGCGTTAGCTTGGAGAGCCAGTGGCAAGTGGCGAACCGCGGCTCGCTTGGTGTCAGCGGGCGATGTCGCGCCAAGGCGGTATCGAAGCATGAAGAGCACGGCCCAGTCGTACGACATTTGGAAGGTGTCACCCAATGCCCCGTTCTTGTTGAGTGCAGCCGCTTTGTGAAAAAAGACACTTTCACTGACGGGAAGCTGCTGCTCACGCTGGCTCAGCACCCAGGCCACCAGGTGGGCCTCGCCATCCCCCAGCACCTCAACCATTACCCGGTTCTTTTGTTTCAGTTGGTTTCTGGCTTCTTTCAGCCAGAATCGAATGAGCTTAGGTTCGGTGGCAAAGACCATGGAAGCCTGGCGTACTCCGCTGCACAAAGCCAGCAGCGCTACCCTCAGCTGGTGGGTTGATAGGAAGTCTACTCGCTCTTTGGGGGCGTAGGTGGCTGAGTGATCGCTGATATCTGCCGGATGATGCAAGGGGGGCGGCGAAGGCGGTTCCTCTTTCATACGTTGGCTTTCCTCAGGTTTGTCTGCGCCCTCGTCCTCAGAAAAGTCCAAGTCCTCAAGTGGGGCCAGGTGATCTTGGACGTTGTTAGACTCTGCCTTGCCACTGTGACACACAATTGACAGAGAAGTCAGACACCAAGAAGGCTAACACAAAGTAATTTACTGATCATAATCGTCCAAGGGGAAATGAAATTCCTCAATCGTGGACAAAGTTATAAACAGATCAATTAATTTAAGTTTGTCTGGGCGTCATATTGTGGACAACATTCTTGTTGAAGAACGGCTGCAATTACCTTGGTAAGTTCTCGAGGAATCCGACTTCTGGAAGGCCTGCGGAGAACAACGAACAACTTTAAGCAGCAATTGGCATTACCGCAGAGACCTTCAGATGACCTTCAATGAGGATGGACACACCTTTTTCAAGAGGTGAAAGTCCGTGAAACTCCCAGAAGCATCGTGGGTCTTTGCATAGTCCCACCCCGCATCCTATGCAGCCCGAGGTAACATCCTTGTTCCCTTTGCAATGTTGGCACCTCTTTGACGAGCCCCTAATATTGCCCATGCGGTGCCGGCGTTGGAGGCTTGGGTCGCCACTCTCTACCTTGAGTTCCCTGAGGCCGCCAAAGCTATCCGAGGTTTTGTGGGCACACTCAGCCAGCTGGACACCCAGCCGCTTGCGGAAATTGACTTGCGTGAAGAGGCCGTCTCGCACCCAGGCCGGCGGATTGCCTTTGCGACTCTCGCGGAGGACGATGAAGGCGTTGACCACGCTCAGGTTGACCAGGAACCAGAAGAGCGTTCGCCAGTGGCGGTCCAGCAGGATTCCACCGAGCGGATTGCAGGCCAGCAGCTGCTTGCAGATGTCCACCCCTCGCATGTTCTCCTGCAGAAGCCGGAACGCCATGGGCCGCTTTAGGGGATCCAAGCTCCCCGTTTTGGTCTGGGAGCGCCTCCATACCGTGTCCACTTCCCCCACATGGGCATTTGTGGATAAACAGCCCATCTCTTTGGTGTCCCTCCAGCGCGTAGCCATGACGGGACCTAAGCGTCTTTGCAGGAAGTCCCCGGGTTTATCCAGCCGGCCGTCCTCCCACAGTGCCGTCGGTAGGATGGGACTCTCAGGTGGGAAGGAGCTGCAAGTGTAGATCCCATGCTCCAGAAGCTTCTGCGCCAAAGGGACGGACGTGAGAGAGCTGGCCAAGAAGATCTGGTGGTTTTTGTTTTCCAGACCCTTGACCAGCTCCTTCACGACATCCTGGCTCGGCTTACCGCCGGACTCGATGAAGAGACGATGGCAGTAACCGGACTTGGAGTCGCAGAGCAGCCAAACCTGAGGGTGGCCCTTGGAGCTCTTGAATCCCAGATCCCCCTCCTGAGTGGGAAGCAGCGCTCTGTCCACACTCAGGCAGCAGTTGGGCCAGTAACCGTCCCACATGGCACTGCTCATGATGTCCAGCATGCGCCTAAAGACGTGAAATGGGTCGTTGGCTTTGCGACCGTGCATTAATTCGTCCGTGTCGAGGTTTCCAATGCGGATGTTGGAGGCCACTTCCTTGAAGCGCTCCAAGCTCATGGTGCGCTGGAAGGTGGGCCCATTGTCGTGATCGTTCCACGACCAGTATTGCGATTGCTCTGGAAAGTTCTGAACGCCCATCAGGATGCACAGACCCAAGAAACCTTTGATTTCTTGGGGGTTGACTGGAGCCCAGTCTCGACAGCCCGGGTTCAGGTAGCGGCACGTTTTGGCATGGGCATTGGTCTCTGTGGCTATCAACTCCACCAACGCCGCAGGGAACAGAAGGTTGAAGAAATCCACCGCGTCGCCGTTCTTCAGAAGCGGTTCTCGAGGCCCACAGGGTTGAGCGAACGGTGCAATGTGGGTCTTGGAGTCTGGGTCCTCCTCAGGACGTCTCCAACTATCGGCTAACCTCCAATCAGGATTGCCAACGGGCCCGTCCC